>NW_018128118.1:262979-320639 GCF_001952655.1 Monopterus albus
TATAAGCACAAGACACCGTGCCTCATACTGCAGCGGGCTGCAGGCTATTCCTAAGACGCTCTGTGGTTAAGACTGATTGCATGCCCAGTGAGTAAACAGGGTTGTTGTTGTCTTTGCTAATGCAAAATGGAAGAAAATGGCATGCTCCGCTAAAAAGAAAATTACACTCCGAGCCATCTAAAAGGCAACAAGCAGAAGCAGATGGAAAAGTGCTGGATAAAGCCGTTAACTCACTTTGTAAAACACAACTGCCTTGTGAGTCGAGTGGGGTGGCAGAGATGCCGAGAATGAAGGGGACAACACTGATTCTACTGCGTATTTTAAAATAGGCTTTGTGGGATGTATTTAAAATAATCCTAAACAATTAAATGTTCAATCTTCATATTTTTGACAGCCCTAACCAACTAAGCCAACTCCATCTGCTGATAAAGACTGTGGGAAAAGGTTGAAAGCTTAGACACAATTAAGCAAGTAAGTGGATCTTGTGTTTAGATTGTTTTGCTAACAACTGCTGCTGCTTTGACTTAATTGCATTTCCCTCAGTGGCACCTTTTACTCTAGCTAAATTATTTCCTCTGTAGTATACTGTAGCTTAGGTAACGACATTTATGATGTGGTCTGCACGGTTCCAAACAGTTTCCAAGTAACAATGGCTGCATCATGATTCATATTTTGCATTAACTGAGCCACCTTTTGCACATCCTCACCCAGGAATCACTAAGAATTGCTGAAAAATATTCTAATCAATATCTTTCATAAGTCAGTGTCAACTATTTGAAAATAGTGTGAGCTTACCGACTGAATCCTCCTGAAAAGTTTTGTGCTCAGATCAAGCGGAGACTAGTTCTTGTCTTACTGTACCTGTCTTTATTTTTGTGCCCCATGTATTACTCATTCTTTTCAGTATTATGGGATTCAAAATAATATTCAATGCTGACATATTAATATTCCAATATTTTATATCTCTTCTTGGCTCATTTGCATTCTTTCGTTATATGCTTCACCTCAGTCCTCTTTGCAGACTCTTCCACTTTCAAATCCCCCATGCTCCCCTCCTCCCCTTGTCCCCCGTCCTCCTTTCTGTACTGTCTTCTCCATCTCTGCCACCCTCTCCAGCTGAAGTGCTGGCTCGACTAATTAAAAGCCTTAATCAGGATTCATAATTAGGTCTAATCAGTGCCTTGTACATCATTCCCTTGCATTCTGCCTGCGCTGGTGGTGAAGGCCGAGATGCTTATGAAATAATTTAGGCAACTTAATGCATCCAAATGTGGAGCTGGGAGCAGGGCTTTGGTGAAAAGGATAGAGAGAGGAACATGATTAGGACGATTGCTTCCCCTTCCTCTCTCCCTCGTCCTCTGGTTCTGTCTTCACACATTCAGATTTGTCCTCGCACAGTTTCTTTCTCTTTCTATCTCTCTGCTCTTTTCTCATATGCATGTGTGTGTGGTACCCTCATCAGAAGACAATGGGGTAATAAAGCATACAGCCTCCCAGATTACTACCTCCGCTGCATCCACCTGCTTCATTACAGCTGAGGCCACAGCACACTAAACCCTGCAACTCTTCGCTCTTTACTGCCTTCTGTCCACCTGAGCTCTCATCTGTTAGGATTAACACCTAACACAATTCAGTAGAGGAACAGACAATAATTATACTGTTCATTATGCAAAAGGCCTCAGCATACCTGGAACTACAGCCTCCCGCTTTATTACCATGTCTCCGTGCCGCTCTCATCGTTTCTACAAAGTGGGAATGTGATCCTGCTCCAAAGGAGCTGTGCCTTTTGAATTTCAGTACTGTGTATCATCATAGCTCATAGAGTCCTAACCACGCAGAATGTTTCTCTTGTGCTTCTGTGTCAACCTCCTGCTGTCAGAATAAGAAATTAAGAAAAAAAAATTAAATTGCCTTCAAAAAGTAAACATCAAACAGTAAGAGTCTGAGAAAAAAGCTGCATAGAACAGATTTCAGTATGGTGCTTATTCTGCCCTCTTTGTCGGTGCTGTCAGAACCAGACTATATAAAAAATAAAAAATACCAGGTGCCTCGGTACGTGCTCATGCTGCGGTATACACATGTAATGGCAATTATAATGACAATGATTTTCCAGTGAGCCATACAGAAATTTGTCAAAATTATGACATGCTTTGTTCCTTGCAAGCTATTAGGCTTATAATGGAGCGGTTACCTTGACGACCGTAAATCAAGCCAGGTAGTGCAACAGGATGAGGGTTATTGGGGGCAAAGAAAAGCTAGAATTGGTGCCATTTTATGAAAAGGTTGCTTTTATATCTGAGGGCATCATGTGATGCATGTCCTGCAGGGTGGTCTCAGGCACTGCATACGTCTTTAAAACTCTATAACATTATACAATGTACTGTATGAATGTAAGAAATCACACCTACTTAAAAAAAACCTTAGATTATCATGCAGTTCCTGATAATATGAAACATAATAAAAATGTATTACCTTGTTAGTTCTTTTTGAAGTCAGCTGTAATTCAAATTGTGTGTATATCTGTAAGGCAGACTGGTTGCTTTTGCCTTCTATTTCACTGTATTTTGCAGCTACCAGAAAGGCCATGTGCAGTCCTTTTCAAACAAAGAGCACTTTTTGAAGTTGTTTTTTTTTTTCCACCATTCATTTTCACCTCTATTGTTCAATGAGTCACAGAGAGGCAGAGAGAAAATGGGGGAGACAAAGAGCCCTATGACAAATGTCAGTGACTGGACTCAAACCGCCAACATCATGCACACAATGTGCACATGTACATAGTACACTAGAGGAACCACGCGGCCACCAGAACACCCATAAAAAGCATGTTTATTAATAAAGTCTTTACATGTCCCATCTTTTGGACAAGAGTCTTCAAGTCACAGGATATCCATGTGTATTAAAAACCATCTCTGCTAAACAAAGACCTGTCTGGAGAGGAAAGGGTTTGTTTAGTTAGTATAACTTTAACAGGTATAACCCACTTTGGGCAAACAGTGAGGACCCTGCACACAACTGCCACCAGAAGCAGATAATAATAGCTGTTTAATACTAGTCATGGGATTGACTGGGTGACAGTCATGGAGTACATCCCAATTCCGTTAACTCACTCCTCAATCCTTGCTTGACTAGGACGTCAAACTAGTCTGCCATCTTGGAGGATGTCTCACCTTATTGCCGTTCAGAGGAGCTAGGATCAAGGAGTGAGGAGGAGGCTGGCTAGAGGAGATATGAGCAAGGACACAAGAGATCATGCTTTGTCTTTTATGGACCAACAGGCCACTTTATTAGAAATCACTGGGTGATCGGACACTTTAGATGACACACCATATGAAAGGGCATCTCATGTCTCTGAAAACCTGTTTCCTTGATTCCTTTCTCCTTGCATCCTTTCCATGTGTCTTTGCTGGGTTAGACTAAGACACGTGAGTGAAATGTGCGGTTAAGGGAAGTGATACGTGGCTGTAGAAAGAGAGGTTGGTATTAAAGTACTGCTTACACTTCAGTGAACTGATCATTTAATGCCCTTACAATGGCCATTGTTCAAAATAAGTACTTATGATGCTGCATTCGATCATCTTGCTGATATATCTGTTCGGTTAAGCTTTAAATGCAGGATTTGAACTTGTTTTTTATTTTGCTGTTTCTCGCTGTTCTCTTCACAGCTTTTATTAATAAAATGAAAAACAGCGCTTCAAAAGTTAAAGTTAGCACTGGACTGAGCACAATGCAGAGCCACTTCAAGCAGAAGAACGGAATCACACCCAGTCACAGAGGTCTTGAGACATCTGTTACAGCTTGGTGGAAAATAAATGTAAAATCAGTGCTTCCTCTCTTAAATCACTGCATTCACAGATTTAAGAACCACTCGGTCTAGAATTCTTAATCATTGAAATAGGGTTATCAAATTACACTTAGTATAAATGCTTTAATCAGTTGTGGCAATGTCAAGATGATTGGTTCCCTCTGTATCTCAGTATTTTTAGCACGTGTCCACATTTCCCTTTACTGCCTTTACTTTTTATCGCTGTGACTATGTATTATGCGGCAGAGCAATGGCTGCCGTTCTGCTCAGCTGTGGTCTTTTTGTTTGTTTGTTTACTACAATTGTTTTTGTGTCTCAAAATTAATGTCATTGAATTATTGATGTATAAATGCTCTACATGGCCCCAGTAATCTTGCAGTACTGGTCTCATTAGTCCCAAGAAGAAAAGAACATATAAGTTAGACCGAATGTTTACTACATCTACTGTTTGCTCTTAAACTTGTCTCTGTGGGAATCTTTAAAAATGTGGATGCGGTGGACAGTGCCCCCTTTAAGTTCCACAATATGAGTCTTTTATTGGTCATTGCAGCAGGAGGAGAGACATGAACAGAATCTGCAGAGCAGCATCATGACACAAAGCAATTCAACAGTTTAAAAATTCAAATGTGCTTTTAATAAATGCATGAGGGCTGCACCTGTGGCCACTTTGGAATTACAGTGAAGTAATATTTACAAGCCTACTGGTGTACATCTTTTGACTTCACACTGGATATGGCTGAAACTAATGTAATTTTGATGAATACAAACTGAATTAATACATGCCTGCATGTCCCCCAGCACGTGTCCCTTAAATACCATTAAATGTCTTTTTTAAATTGCTGTATTTGCGGTGCTTTAGAGAAGTACAAGTGCCAAAGTGGAACTATGAACTAAGGTCAGAAATGTATACAGGCTGGCTGAAGTGCAAATGAATGGTCAATCCCGCTTACAGTTTAAAACTGCATTAGTCATGTGACTCACTGCAGGGTAGTCTCACGGCCCCATGATGTGACACACACACACACACACACACACTCCAGTTTGTGTCTGAGCAGTCATTTCCAAGGGTATTAGGGGCCCTATAACACGGTGGTCCATTAACAGCAGAATATTATCACAAGTTGACCCTTGACATTCATAGCAGCTTATATCTCATTGCTGATAGATGCAGGCTCTGCATATAGCACGCTGTACTGGAAATGAACTGACACAATGGGAGAAGAGGGTGAAATCCTTCCATCTTAAGCCCCGCCGGAGCAAATAGCAGAGCGGCTTAGGGGAGGTGGCGGTGCGGGGAGGAGACGTGGATAGAGACAGAGAAGCTTTGATGCAAACTGGAGAGGGAGGGAGAGATGAAGGGATAATGAGAATGGAAAGAACTGTTTTTTCCTCTTTTCCAAGGTTGCAGTTACACTCCCTCTCCCATCTCGACCCTGTCTCCTCAAACTCAGCGTGGCAGTATTTCATCCAACCATATGACATCACCTGTTGATCCGTTAACAGAGACACGGTGATATGTTACACCTCTCATTATTTATTTGCTCTTTTTATATGCTCTTTAAATTCTGTCTGGGCATGCAGCTGTCTGTGCTTTCATTGTTGTGGCATTACTCATCTGATTCTTCTTGCTTTTTCCTGTTGCCTACCAGAATTCCCGTTTGTAGCTGTATCTTTGTGTGTGCCTGCGATTTCCCTGCATCTAACACACCCTTCACCTTCCGAGGCAGAGTGATTAATAAAGCAGTTACACTCTTCATTTGCATCTCTGTTACTCTAATCCCCTCTTGTGCCTCATATTTTGACCTTTAACCTTTCCCCCTTCTCCCTTGCTTCCCATTCCCACATTGTTTTTGATTTACTCCCTCCAATACTGTGCCCTTAAGCGGAGGTGGAGGCTGGGTGGCAGCCTGACCGACAGTCTACCTTCACCTAACTTAGTCTCTTCCACCCCTGCCCCCAGATTTTCCACCTGTTTCCCCTCCATCCATCCACTTTACAGCACTGGCAGATGACTCAATGCCCACCTGCCCCGCAGCCATCATCCATCAGTCAGTCTGAATCACACAAGCACACAATGGATCTCTGTATGCGCTCCATGGGTTACATGCATACAGTAACCGCTGTGAAGGACTAAAATGACAGCTTCAGCCCTCAGGGTTAGGCTGAACCTCTGAGTGCGTGTGTGCATGTGTCCATGTACATGTAAATGCAGTTACCGCTATAAATATGTATGGCAATGCATGGGGAGAGGTTGTGAATGAAACATGGGACCAGGGTGACCGGAGCTCTACCACACACTTTATGGTAGGCCATTACCTGGCTGTGATTGTGAGGACTTCACAATATCTTGTTCAAAAGTCACTGCATTCTATACGTTAAGAGACTGTGCATATGTGCGTGTGACAGCTTTTTATTTGAAAGTACATTACTATCACAAGGACTTTGGAATATATGCATAATCTGTCTGTATAATATAAGGGAGGCATGTAAAGGTTCTCCAGTAAAATTTAAGAAACAATCATAAAAAAATTGCAATAACGTTTTATTATAATGAAAGGGCAGTCATAAGTTCCATAATTCTGGATACATCACCCATTTTGATTTGATGAACATATCCAGGTAAGTTATTTAGCTTGGATAGTGAGGTAAATATACATATACTTCACTAGTTTTTATGTTTTTGGGTAACTTTTGGATTTTTTTCTATAGTTTGCCTATGTGTTTATGAAAAATGAAAAAGCCTTGTCCCTAATAACACAAATTGAGCACGAGAGTTTATTTTTGAGCTTGAAAAAAAATCCCTAATTACGCAAATTGAGCATGAGAGTTTATTTTTGAGCTTGAAAAAAACCATCTAGACTTAAGGCACAGTATTCTTGCTACTTTCTTGCATAGACTACTTGCAAGGTTGAAGTGTTTTTTTGTTTTGTTTTCCAAAACACATTAGCTATTGATATATTGGCTTTTATATGGACTAAATACCTAGCGAGTAATGGACAACCAAGAAAATCACAGAAAATAAAGCTGCCTTTTTCAGTGTATTTATGAATTCGCAGTAAGCAAATACCCCAAAGATAATGTTTGTGCATTGTACTGTAACTTGCTTGCTACTGCAAATGACAGCTTGCTGTTTGCCTCTGATCATCTTATGGATGTATTAAGAAACAGGATCATCTCCACTGGAATGTTTTATGGTTAAATGTTTTGCTCATGGCCACTTTGCCTGCTTTTGAGCGAGTATACCTGACATAGTGTTCTTATCTTTGTATATAGTGCTATTGTTTCTTTTTTTCCTCCTTACTCCTTTAGTACCCACATTTTATAGTTATGTAAAGAATGAAAACAAAATGAAACAAAATTGGACCCACTTTCATTCAAGAAAAGCCCCTACATTTTGGTTGTTTGACCTTCTTTACAGAAACACAGCAGAGTAGTTTTTTCACCTTATTTATCAAGCTCAGCATCATTCCCCAAGACATCTGTCTTTTAATGAGGTGTGAGGCAATTTGTTTTGACTTTCTACAGAGACAAACTAGAGAGAGCTTGCAAGGTACTTTTGGTATACCGGTATGAGGTTGTGACACTGATGTTTCAAATTTTCCAGAAGAAAGTATAGGCTCACCTCTGGTATAAATTACTCAGAGGTTAGTCTTGAGAAGACTGATGAAAGAGGTACAAAGTATAATGAGAACAGTGAGAATCCACAGTTTGCCACAGCCCTCCTACAAGTACCAGGTCTCTACAGTTGCATGTTGCTACTTTTGTGCTCTCATGTAATGGTCATTTTTAATGTTTGAATCTAATTTGCATTCTAATGGTTTATCTATATATGCATTTTGATGTTTTATCTATTAGTGTGCATCGCGTTTAGCTCTTTGAATTGCCTTTGTGTATAAAAATGTCCTATTTAAATAAACTTGCCTTGTACACGTTTAAAGACGCTACAGATGTTAAGTTTTATCTCTTAGTGTCCTTAAAACTTAGAAAATAGCCCTATTCAAATAAACTTGCCTTGCACACGTTTAAAGACACTACAGATGTTAAGTTTTATCTCTTAGTGTCCTTAAAACTTAGAAAATAGCTGTTTAAAATGAGAGTATTACACTAGATGCTGAATTTCAAGGATCAAATGTTTTTGTTGGGCAGTTGGTCAGCTGCTATGTGGCCATTCATTTTCATAAATGACAAATTCACATTTTTAAGTTTTCAACTGAAATGTATCTTTGTCTGGAGGTTAATTCAGACATTGCAACATACTGGAATAATAAGCTGCTTTGTGTTAAGCACTTTTGCTATTTGGAGCTCATTTTTTGAATGGCAGTGATTTGTCTTCATCAACCATGTTTTAATTATAATTGTCTTGCAGAGCAGCAAAAATCATACTTGTATTCCTTTTATTAAAAACAACATTGTTTACACACAATGATGATGATGAGCTAGTACAAAAGATGATCTTTCAATGATGCAAATTGTCAATACACCATTCATCACTGTCATGATCATGTTTAGTTAAATTCTTTATAAAATCAAACAGGAGGTCATTTATGGAAAGGAGAGCTGCAGACAAAAGTGACATGGAATGAGCGATGGGGAAAAAAAATCCCTATGGATCAAAATGAGACTGTGATGACTCACCGGGGTTTGATACATTTTCCCAATTAGTAACACTCATCCAGACAGACAGGGGTCCTACTAATGCATTCTGCTGTAGACCCTTTTCCCAGCGTGCCTCTCTCCTTCCTTCTTCCCTTTCCCGGCCTCGTCTCCATCTCTGTCTCTGTTCCAGCCTATCAGACATGACAGTACCAGCTGGCTGCTGGCAAACTTGCAGCCGGGGGGGGTGGTCAACATATGTCTGTTGAAGGTGTATTTCCATTTCTGATTCCTTTGTGTGCATGCGGTTGCAAGTTGTGATTTTGTGTGTGTGTGTGTGTGTGTGTGCGTGTGTGTGTGTTCGGTGTAATGTCAAAAAGCGGACGTGCTGATGTTATACCACGGAGTCTGAGTGATCTGTATCGCAGGTGTGTGGCAGTTACTCGGGGCGGGGTTAAGAGTAATTTGTAATTCCTATAAAGATAGTTGTCGACACTTGCCTGAAGCAGATGTGTATAGTTGTGGGTGCTTGGCATTTGCTTTTCCGTGTGACTCACTGAGCACATTAAAAGTCACTTATTTGCCTTTCCTGCTGTGTAGATGAGATGTGAGCCCTTGCTTTTGTACTTCTGTGCATTTCACTGGAGTTTGGGTAATTTATAGACACCTCTAATGAAAACAAAACAAGGTGAGACCATCTATTTCTTCCACACACACAAAGAAAATCAGACACCAACCCCCTTCTGTCTTGACAGTTCACTTTCACATGGCTGCAGGAAACATTTAAAGCTTCTAGGAGACATTCAAGATGAACAGCAGATGTGTCTGTGATTTTGGCACTGTTCAGCATGTTCACCCTGACCCGGAGCACCACTGCCCCTCCTCACATTTTGCCCACTGGCCCCTCCCTGTTCCCTCATCGATTAAATGTATATATTCCCTTTATTTTCATCAGTCCATCTGTACCTCCTTTTGCTTTATAATGTTTTACCTTAGATGCAAAGTGGGGAAAAAACATCCCAGTCAGGGGGATGCACTCCTCTCCCATGGTCCTAACTAATATGTGTATTTTTAGATCTTCAGTAAAGCAGACCTAAACATTTTTGTTGTTGTTGTTTTCTGTTTGCTCTGTTAAATTATTGCTTTATATTTGTACTGTCCTTTTTTGTTTGTCTTTTTTGTCTCTCTTCCTTCATTTGGGTGATTTTTGTACATTTTGAATAGAACTGTGTTACTGAATCCCCATGAATAGAAGCTACTGGTAATAAAAACAGCAAAGGTCAAGGTCTTTGTTACCTTTAAATAATCCTGCTATATGTAAATATGTTTACCTTTTACTTATGGTCAAGGTTTGGTACAAGACCTCCAGCCAGAATGAAGTTGGGGTTAAGGGAATGCTTCATGGCTGCAGTTTAGCAGCTTTGCCAGACGCTAAGTAAGAGCTTTAATTTGAAAGGACTACAATGAAACTTGATAGAAACCAACAGGACCTTGTGGAATTGTCCAGACGGGGTCTAAACCAGCTCACTACTAGTTGAAAGGGGCCAGAGCTGTTGACAGACAGGCAGGCCAGAACTGACGAGAACAGGGGCTCACATGTTACACACTGTTTGTTTTGTCCAGACTCCAAAATTTGTGAGACATAGAGGGATGGGGAGAGATTTAGATGGAAAAGGAGAAAAAAGCAGAAGAGATATGGGAAATGAGTAGGAGTAGGGATGAAGGAACGAGAGGAGGTGAGAAGTGGAAAGGAAAAAGAGGTGGACATTGTTGGTGTAAAGGTGGAGGTGGGTGAACATTTAAACATATTCATAATAAAAGTAGTTGTTTTTTTCAGGTTTGTTTTATGGTAAAGGGCTTATGTCTGTTTTATGTCCTGTCTTAGAAATGTCTTTCCAGGAAAGAATAATGGATGGAAGGGTGGAAAGAAAAGAGGAGGAAATAAATATATGTATGTGGGGAGGCCCCAGAGGTAGGAGGAGTATAGAGGGAGCTATAACCTCTTGGAGGGATTGATGAAAAAGGAGAGGAAGTTATGGAGTGTAAAGGAGTCTATAGAAGCTGAGCTAATGTAGTATGAAGGGAAATATTTCATTCTGGAAAGAGCAGAGGGGAAGAGAAGAGTAGTGTAAAATAAACGCTACAATATGTGTGAAACAGTGAATGCATGTTGAAGAGAAAAGGAGAGCAAGAATAGGGATGGGGCGAGTGGATGGAGCTGTAGGCCAGCTGGCAGTGAGCGGAACAGCTTTCAATGTGAAATGCTGATTCTGTTGCTGGGCCCTTGAGCCACTGGCGTTTAACTTCGAAACAGCCAAGAACAATGGCAATGTAAACAGGTCGCGTGGAGTGAAATACAGCATTTACTGCCTAAGACAATGAAATCTGCAGCTGTAAAACTGAATCAGGCCTTGAAACTTGGTCGAGAGAGGTGAGGGCAAGCATGCATTGTGGCTAAAGGGCATCCCTCTATAAATCCCTAAATGCACAATTTGCTGACTGACAAACATCTTAGTTTCCCAGTCACAACACCGGGGGACTCATTTAAACTGTGGTGCGAATCCTCTGCACAATATGTGTTGCTGCTGATGAGACTGACTGTGATGTGGTGTTTGGGGGGGGGGTGGTTCTACTCTGGTGAGGGTTACGGCCTCTGAGGTTGCACGCATGTACCTACCACCACTGACATGCATCCTTTGTCAGAGTGGCTTCAGCCTCAGTCACAGATGTGTGTATGCCTTATGTGTCTCATGTTCGCTCTGGGTGTAGTTTGACATATGCTGTTTTTATGTTTCTCTTTTCAGTGCGGATGTCCAATAATTACGTGTTGTGTGTCTTACTTTTAAGGATGTCTGATAACGGTCTGCGAGGGAAATGTGTTTGCAAAAGAGACAGAGAGCGAGAGTGGCAGCCGGCAGAGTGCTCAGTGTGTGTTTGTTCTTTCTGCTGTGAATGTGTTCCAGATAGTGCTGCTGATGGCTATCTTTCGGAGAGAGCTCTATTGATTTGGCTGGGGTAAATAATTGGTTGGGTCTACAAGCTGTTATGTTCAGCCTGGCTGCTGAGCATTGGTGGTCTTGAGCAGTTATCTTCCTCCATATCCCTTTCTGATCCTTCTCTAGCCTTCTTAGTCTATCTCTACATTTATTGATCAGGACCCTATATGACCATTCTCCATCCTTCAATTTGGGCAATAATCCCCTTCTCGAAGTCATGTTACAAGTTGTCTGCTCTCAACTCCTTGTTCTGCTATAGGGAAAAAGGCCAGTAGAATTTAGAGAGACGAGAAACAGGGAAATGAGGAGAATACAGAATGAGGACATTTGGAAGGGTCAGATGTAATAGAGGCTTGCATGCTCTGCCCTACTTTTCCATGACAGTAGGCTGTGTCAGTACAGCTGCTGCAGAGTGAGGAACGGTGGGTATTAGGGTGGTGTGGGTGAACGTGTGATGATCCTCTGCAAATTTCATTTCATTAACTAGAACTAAAAATATAACGAATCTAAATCAGGGACCTTTTTTACATAAATGTTACTGCATCTTCCATAATTAACAATTATGCAGACAGATTTAACACTTAAAAAAAAAAACAGAGCTATTAGCCTACTGGTTATATCCTGTCCACTGGGAGGGCTGGGTGTCTGGGAGGCCCTGGCCCACAGGCAGCAGCCTCTCACAGGGTCACTGAGCTGAGGCCATGAGAAGACCATTAGCGACCCCGCTTGAGTGGTTTTGAGAACTACAACCCCCAGAGAGCCAAGAACAAGACTCTATTGTCCACACTAACCCACAAAGCCTTCTTTTAATGTATGGAGGAACGCTTCATTTACTGCAACTGGCTGATTTTTGTTACTTTATACCGTGGCCAACATTACATAAACATGATATAGGCTATAGCCCTGCAGGGACCTTGTAATATTTAATTATGGTTTTGTAAAGCATACATGTATTATGTCTGTCCAAAGCAGTGGGACACGGATAATACAGCAGTTTTAAAGCGGGGTTTCTCCAGTGGATTTTACATATATAAATAGCCTACATGTAAATATACATGTGGCCTATTTGATAGCTTTTATATACTTTATAGCTGCAGACATAGCAGTGATATCTGCTCTATAGCGGGACTGTAATGCTTTAGTTAATCATGGGGCGATTACTGTGAAAACGGGATGGTTCGTATGATATATTTTTAAATAGTTTTAGTAATTAACCTGCATTAAACTAGGGGTTATATGAGTATTTAGGGTTTATTTATTGGGTGAATCAGATTATCTATCACTTTGTCGCCGTTTCTCACAAGCAGCGTCGCGGCTGCTTCTCTGGGAAGTTTGGAAGTTTCGGGAGAACCAAAGTTTGTGGATGAAGTTGAGGGGAGAACTTCCTCCGCGCAGTGCCACGTCCGAGCGCAGTCCCAACGCCACTTCCTCCGGAGCGCATAGGTACAAGGACAGCGGCGGAGCAGAGGAATAAACTCGATTTAATCAACGGGTAAAGTTGAACAAACGACTTTTCCTTCTTTCTTGTTCGCCGAGCGGTCTTAAAAAAAAATCCAGAGCGCGTAGGCAGAGCTAGACAGCAGATGTTTCCAGTCACTCCTGTCACCGGCTCAGTAAAATCAATAAGCCGGGTTGTTTGTGAGGCAGGGTAGGAAAACGTGTATTTTATTCTTTCCTTTTCATCCTCTTGTTCAGCCCTAGACTAAAAAAAGCTTCCTTTGAAACTTAATCAAAGTTAATTGTCACACTCCGGATTTTGTGTTGCGGGTGAGATAATAACCATGTTGCCAAGTGGAGAGGAATTTACAAAATCAAGTTTACTGCTGGGGCTCTGTGGGAGAAGGGGCTGCTGTCTGTACAAGTGGGAGTTTTACAGCCCAGAGGGGACCATATTGTTTTATCTCAAAATAAGAACAGTGTAATAACAGCTGCACAGTTAAAAATCACTCCGAATATCTGCACAGCAGTATGCTCTTTGTGTTAGAAATGAGAGGAATGCAATGTCTTCCTTCCACTTATTGTCATACACACTGTTTTTTTTTTTTTGTTTGTTTTTTTGTGCAACCAAATCTCACTCCCCTCCTGTGCTTTCCTCCAGACCTGCCATGCTGCCCACACTCCCTGTCTATCTCCTCATTTTTTTGCCAGCTCTGCTGGTGCAGGGCAGCAAGATCAGTACATCCAAGAAGAGCCCTGCTGCCCCAGCCAGCCCTCCACCTCGCCCTCCTCCTCCTCTTCTGGATGACCTTACCTGGAATCTGGGTCTCCGTCTGCACCAAGTCCTCCGTTCTGAGTCGGGCTCAGTAAACACCCTGTTCTCCCCTCTACTTGTGGCCTCCTCACTTGGAGCTCTTGGTGGGGGTTCTGCAGGCACCACTGCCAGCCAGGTTCAAGACCTCCTCAAGACCTCGTCCTCCTCCAAGGCTGGATCTCAGGTCAGGGAGCATCTGGCCAAGGCGTTGAAAAGCTTTACTGAAGCTAACGGGACCAGCTTTCACCTGCACACATCCTCAGCTTTGTTTTCAAAGCAAGCTCCTCCAGTGAGCCAGGCCTTTGTGAAGGACAGCCAGGCCAACTTCAGGCTGCAGCACAAGCCACTGGAGAAAGGAGACTCTAAGGCCGACCTGAAACAGCTCCATGGCTGGGCTAAAGCTGGCCTTGGTGGATGGGAAGGAGCTCCTCTGGGAACAGAAATCCAGACTAAGGCTGGAGCACTGATACTGGCCAGTGCTCTGCGATTAAAAGGTTAGTAGACACAGTGCACAGGTGATAGACTAGTCGTTTACAAGTGGGGTTGTCTAGACTTATTTCATCATGCTCCTAGTGATCAACCAGTATGGGTTTTTCAATTGCCATTGTGGATCTTTAAAGAGTGTGGAGCCCAGTGGCTGATATATAATGATGTTTTTTTTTCCATCAAATAAAATACAACAATTTAATAATAGAGACACAAATTACCTCAACTTAAAGGATCATTTAACATGAATGAATTCTGAAAATAAATGAATTATTTCAAGTATTTGAAAATTAAAAGATGAGCACTGTCTCTGCTTGCTACATTGTGTACTCCTAATTAATATTTAAACATTTAAAAAATGGAATCAAGTAATCAAAAATCTAAACTGTTTTTAAAAAATGGTTTAGCAGATGCATTTGCTTTCTGCAGATGCATCTGCAGACATTTTTTGTTAATCAGCCTCACAAGTGCAGACATCGGTCAATACAGATTATTTAAAAATGCCAAACATAGGCCTGGTTAATAAACCAGCTGATTAATCAGTCTATCATTAATCGTAACTTTGGTCTGTGGTCACAAAATCTTGGAAAATGTCATTTTTGATATGGGATGTCATAAAGTAGTATGCAAACATATCATTTATTAGTGTGTCTTAAATGGCAGTGACTCTAAATGAAGCCACCCTATAGCCAATGGGTTATTTTGTTATGGTGAGAATCCAGTGGCATAACTGGTTTAATATAGACACATAACATAGTGGCTTGGCTGCACTGAGAGATGCTGAAGAAGTCTGGTGTGCTTTGGAGTTATGCCATGTCTCTGTACAGGAGTTGTTTACTGCATTGGATGAGAAGTCTTAGAATATTAATATTCTAAAACTAGTACTGTTTTCAGTGTTCAGACAGCACTGCTGACTACACTGTGTGTGCCAGGCAGCCAGCATGCCCACCTGCATGCAGTGCACTTGTCTGTATGTGTGCCTGTGTGTGCGCGCGTGCGGCGGACTCCAGCTGGTGGACACAGCAGATAAAGGATGATTCTGGGGTCTATCACCGAGAGCTTATTCATCTTCCATTGGTGGGTGATGTGTCATCTTAAATAATTGAGTAACAAGTGTCCACACTCTCTCCCTCTGTGTCATGCCCAACATCTGTGCTTGGAGCGCTCCAAGTCTGCGGCAGCACAGCTTGGCTCAGATCTGTTCTTTGTGACAGGCTGCAGGGGTGGAAACTAGTCAATGTTTCGATACAAATCCAGTCAGTTAGAAGCCCCATCTGTGATTTAACAGTCACATGCCAAAAACATAGCCGTCTAATTTTTATCTGAAGTCTGTCGTTAAAGGTTAAAGAGTTAGATTAATTTGACTTTTATTAGGCTGTTAAAGGTTGCCAGTGTTTGTACAAGTGGATAATAGTTCAGCACGAGTCCCAGAAATAGCGAATATCTTATTTCCCATTTGTATGGTAACTTTTCAGGATTATAATCTCCCATTTTTTTCTTTCTCACAGCACAAACAACATTTGCTTGCTGATGTTGAATCTCATTTTGTTCGCAGTCTCCACAGAAGATGATGATGTTCTATTTCACTTTTTCTTTTGTCCTCTCTGTTTTTGTGCTTTTGTCATTCTTTTTACGTGTCTTATCCACCCCCATCTCCTCTTTCTCCTTTCCTCATGTCTCCTGTTCACGTCCTTATCTGTGTCCATCTTCCTCCATTTCTCCCGTTTCCTCGTACAGGTATTCTTTTTATTAAGTGCAAAGAAGGCAAGGCTGCTGAAGTGAAAACAGGTCGCTGGCAGATAGACAAGTGTCCGAAAATAGCATTCCTTGACAGTTTATATATTGATAAGCAATTTAATTACGTTTCTTTGATTGTTTGGCTTCATTATAAAATTAGTTTTTCTGTGAAATGACCTTCAATGGTCAATTCATTCATTTTGTGGAGGAAATATACAAATTAGATTATACGGCAGATTGCAGCACACTAATTAGATTACAGAAAATTGGATTTCGTTAGTTTTGATTCATAATTTAAAAGTGGTCAATACTTTGCTTCTTTCTTTCACTATCCGCCACTGGTTTGTCAATTGTAATTTGTTTTTGATTTCAGGGTCTCAAGGCAGTTTGTAGTGTGTGTGATAACATAACGGCTTCAGAGCTGGTGCTGGATAAAGGGGATATTTGTTTCTTTTTCACTTTGATTCCCTTTAAGTTAATCATTGAAGGAGAGAATTAAAACAACTCGGCTGTCCCTCCTTCCCTGGGCTGAACACAGCATTCACAGAAAGGAAAGGTCAGGGATAATTAGTAGTGGAACATGTATAAAGTACAGACATGGACTGCAGAGAAGGATCAGTGTGTAGAGGGATTTCTCAGTGGGAAGTGGACAAGGAGACACAGAGTAAAAGATGGGAAACTGAGAAAAATAAAGCGAGAGAGGGTGGCCTGCTGAGAGAGGAAAGCAGACTGACAGACATAGTGGAGCGATGTAAAAAGCCTACCTTGGGAGTTCCAGTCTACACTGGTTAATTAATTCAGACTTTGGTTTAGACAAACAAACACAGGAAGAAGAAAATAAGATTACTGCTTTTTTTCCCCAACAGAGTACACAACATAATGCAACAGCATGAAGAACTAGGAGAGGGGAAAAAAAGGGTGAGAGTAAACAACAAGTCTCCACATTTTTAACTTCTAATAATAGCTTCTGAAATACCATAACTACTTGTAATCAAAAGTAGAAGGGGAGGAGAGGGAGCCGGTCGGTCTCATTGATTCTCCTCTGGTTTTTGTCTGAAGTTTACAGTGTGAATTGATAGGTCTGTGAGTGATTGGATTTCTTAGCTGTGCAGTTGTCTCTGTGTTTATCATCAATAGATGGTAATGGATTCAGATTTCAGGTGATCTCTCTGCTGCAGTGCTCTATTATAAAAGAAAAGAATGCAGTGCAAACCTGAAGCAGGCCTGCTCCTCTAAGCCCACAGAGCCACACAGAGAGATCAACAGTATGCTGTGCAGACCGATGAGGTCATTAGTTTAATCCCTGGTTGATATGACTTCATATTATTTACACATATGTACAGACTGTGGAGAAATTGTTCATCGTTATGACATTATTTAAACAACATGCCTGCCACTTCAGCTAGCTTGCAGCCAGTTGTTTTTTTAACCCCAGCGGGATCATGTTTCTCTCTCTGATGTTTGAGGCAGCAGTGTGAGTGGCTTTGACTTGTGCCAGCATGCCTGAAACAGAGAATCACTTCATTTTGCTGTAACTTGTGATTGGCTGACGTCCAATTGACACTGGGTGGCTTTTGGGAAAGCTACCCCTTGTGCTGAAAGCCCTAGTTGGTTAATTGATCAACAGAAAAATGATCAAAGTTGAATCAGAGGCACCAATTTTACAAACTGACTTAAGTTTACTTGTCATATAGAGGATCCCCTGACTTTTTATCTAGTGCCGCTGTGAGGTTAACATTTTAGTTTTTAAGTGATATGAAATATGGGACAAGTGTCCATGGTGCCCAGAGGATGACCCTTAGTGACTTTGCTGATCTCCTGACCTTTCCTTCACTGCCAGCAGGTCAAAGTTTTCCTTTGTCGAGTGAAATAGCTCAACATCCACCAGATGTGTTGGCACAATATTTTGTACAGACACTTGTGAATTCCAGACAATGTACAATATCTTAAAAACTGGTGATTCCTTGACTTTTGTGATGCCACCACCCAAAGGTTATGGTTTTCAGTGCCATATTTTGTCAATTATTTAATGGATTAACATAAAACGTGGTACTCATATTGATGTCCCCTTCAGGATAATTTGCAAATTGTAACCCTTAGCCTTTCATCTACTGCCATCACTGGGTCAAAAGTTCAATTTGTCTAGTTCTTTGGTTTTTTACAAAATACCTGCAAACCTAATGACATTCTAATCAGCCTTAATTGTACTTTTTTGTCATGCTAATTGGAAAATATCGGCAGACATGCCGGCGCACTAAAATAAGGTTCTGAATATTGTAAATATTATTCATTATATACAGGTTGTTGGTATCGTCTTTGTCATGATGTTAGTATTTAGCTGAAAGCTCTGCTGTGCCACTTAATACTTTATTTTGTTAGAAAAATGATCTTGTGAGTGAGTTTTCGAGACTTGTAGAAACTGAATTGCTTCTGTATAGAAGTACTAGAACATAAGTGCACCTGATTTGTTGAGCTTTATGTCACATCTAAGATGATAATTCATTGTTGTTACATTGTAGATAAGTCAGAAAACAAGGAAAAGCATCCCATCGGCTCTTTAAGATGAAGCCAACCAATTGGCCCCTAAATGTTCATCAGAGCAAATGTGGCATTTTATATTTTTGTCCTCCTTCCAACATAGCATTGTGCCATGTGTGCGCTGAACTTTCCGAATGATTAATCAATAATAAAAATCCTAATTTGTTATAGCTGTAGCCAGCCCCAGGTATAATCCGTAAAAGAGTGACATAAGTACAGCTAATAATCTGTCAACCTCCTGACTCCCTCTATGTCCTCCCCCCCCCCCTCCTCATTGAACGGGCCAGCAGCTTTGGGAATGTGTTCTGAGGTTATTACAACAGTAATTCCACTACACTCAGTCCCTCCTAAATTGACAGCTGTCATGGGGTTAGCAGGGCCAAGTGGGATGTGGTGAACACGGAATGGGGATTAAGGACCTCATAACTGCCTCTGATATGGTACTCCAACTCCATAGCTTTGAGAAGGGCAGGACCTCTTTTTTTAATAGGGCAATACATATCGATGATTCATGAGGTGTGTCAGCCAGTGTCACTGTGTATGATGTCTATATGTGTTTTGCTGTTTATCGGAGTGGCCACCTTTTCCCCTCTTTCAGTCATTCAGTATTTTCTTACAACCTATCAGTATCATGCACTATTCAAAATGGCTCTGTCCTCTGTGTTTGTTTGGCTGTGTGTTCAGGTCTGTGGGGGAGAGAGTTTAGTGAGGAGTTCACAGATTGCCGTACCTTCCTGGGGAAGACGTACACTAAAGTGGTGATGATGCACAGAGCAGGTAAAACACAGTCTGTTGCTGCTGTACTCCTGCCAGCAAATAAGTGAGCTCTAAAATGGCTTGAACATCTGCAAAGTCCAATCTGCTTCTCTGCCATTTATCACTGTGTATAGTACCTTATGATTTATTTAATATGACTGTCATATTGTATGTAATGTGTTATCTTAAAACAACAATAAGGCAAATGAATTTTGCTGTGACAGCAGTAAAAAAAATGTTGGAGATGCTATTTAATGTCATATGCCATTTTCCGTTTATGGAAAAATGATCTTTCCTGTCTAAGGCTGTATTCACATTACATCTGACTGGATTTGATCCAGCTCTGTAGTGTTTTCTCCCTCAGTTCAGGTAATTTAGTCGGGTGCAGTGACAGAGCTGAAAAGTCTGAACAATCTTCCAAAAGAACTGCTGCTCTGTAGAAAAATTGTTACATTCTGGCAAAGGCTTTCAGTGTCTCCTTGATCCTCTGATCTCACCTGAACTCTGTGCCTGCCTCCTCCTGCCTCCAGGTTTGTACCGTCACCACGAAGATATGGAAAACATGGTGCAGGTTCTGGAGGCACCTTTGTGGGGAGACAAGGCCAGCCTGGTGCTCCTGCTGCCCTTCCACGTGGGGAATCTGGCTCGGCTGGACAAGCTGCTGACCCTGGAGCTGCTGTCTAAGTGGTTGGAGAGCACCAGGGTTACCAGTGTGGCTATCTCGCTGCCCATGGCGAACATAAGCAGCACACTCAGTTTGCAGGTTAGTACAACAGTCTCATTTTATTGAGAATAAACGGACAGGATGTGTGATCATACAGATCTGAAAGGTTCTGTGTATGTTCTGAAAAGTGGAGGCTACACTTCATTTGAATTATTTTGGCAAACAGATGTTATTACCTGTCCAAAAATGACAGAAGGAGGGAGACTGCTTACCAAAAACTAAAAGGCAGCAGCACATATAGTATTAAATATTATGGGGGATCAGCTTAGCGTAGCACTTGTAGAAATACTGACTGTTAGTTGTAAGATAGTTTTTGACAGTGTTGATCAGTGCTGTGGTGTTTGTGTTCCCCACCATTCATATTCCTTATTCTGCCTCTTTACAGTGGTGTGTGTCACGGCTTGAATGCATTTTGTTTTGAAGCTAAAACGGGTTTAAGTCACTTGTACTAGGGTACGTATTTGTGACTGGAGTTGGAGTGGAATAAACATAAAAACAAAAAAGGTAATAAAATAGAATAATCTTGACCTTATCCTGCATCAATTATCAACTGAGGATTTCTTCAGTAATGGTAAATATCTTGCTCCATGATACTCTCCAGTTCTGTATAAATTGCATTGATGTTTTTGTTTCCATAAACTGTTTAGTCTCTTATTGTTCAGGCTAATGCATTCTGGCAGGCAGACTGTTGTCTCTCATGTTGGCTATTTTGGAATGCCTGGATAAAATACATGGCTGTCTTAGACATCCTGTTCCTCACCTGATGTGCTGATAAACTCACTGAGGAAGATCTGAGGGCCTTTAGTGGCTTTCTTTATGTCAGCGTCTGACACTGGTCCATTATACTGGCAAGCATGATGCTCCATCCCTGACAGATGCCCAGTGTTTTCTACAGGTGTTTCTGTGGGAGTTTCACTGGCTGATCGTTCACCTTTTGATCCTTGTTTCCTGTATTTGTACTTACAGAGGCACAGAGGACTGAGGTGATGTGTGTATGCAGTACGATAAATGTGTAGCTGAGAAGCTTTTGCTCAGCTTTTTAATATTGCAGTGAAATTTGTCAGAGTTGACCCCTGCATGCAGCCACAGTTGTAGCTTCTCTTTTAGTTTCTAGTATCCACACATTGTTCGCTTCACCGAATATGCTTTCTCACACCTCCAAGTGATACAGTCATCATTCTCATCATTTCCTTGTCTTCTTTGTTCTCTTCTTTGTTTTTTCAGTATCTCTTCTTTGTTCTGTCTGGTCCACTTCTTCTTCCTGACTTGCACCCTGCATGTGCTTCACCTTGAAGAACAATTTTTTTTCTCTGTTAATCTCTTTCCTCTTCCTCCTCACTTGGTTCAGTTGCCTCATCTCCCTCTGTCCTTTCCTCCATGTTGTGCTGTTTCTTGCTTGTCATTTATTCCTCCCTAAATTATTCACATGTGACTTCTATTTCCTGCCTATTTATTATTTCTTCTGTCTCCTTAGTGCTCTTAGTGAGTGAAGCAGTGGCCTAGCTTGCCCCTTCTGTCTCTAACTCAGGTGAGTTCAAACGTCACTTTCTTCTTTGAAGTGATAGGCAGCCGTATTGGACATTAACAGCCTTCAGCAGGGAATCATAATCTGGCTGTTAACAGGCTAAGACGGGCCTAAGGATGGCTGAGACCTGTAGCTCCTCAGTGGGCTTCTGATGCCTCCCACAGAACTCTCTTTGCAGGAGCACAGAGGCCATGCCACAGTCCAGCTGATAGTCTGGATCTCTGCGCCTGTTAACACCAGAGCTAGCGGATGGCTGATCTAGGTCAAGAGACTCTGAGGAGCACCAGGCAGACAGGCAGCAGCTTAGTAGTTGCTAATGCTAATGTGAGTGCAGAGGGTTGTTCAGATCCATTCAGGCCATACCGAAGGCTGTGTCGGGCTGCTGACTGGAAGGTTAGAGAATTGTCAAGCTGATAGAAGAGCAGCTATTTGACCAGGCCACAGGGTCTGTAGCACGGGCACGAGCACTGACAAGTTGCCAGGATCACACAGTCCTCCACACCTTAGAGAATTTTCTTTTTAAGTTTATTGTACTGACATTAGTTGCAGTTACAGATCTACAAGTTCATTTTTTCATTTGCAATTGCTAAACAATGTTCTTTGCATACTAGGGGTATCATGGTCAAGTTTTAGTATCTGACACATTGAAATAAAAGGTGTAGTCTACTAAATTTAGCCACCTTCTTTTACAAGATGCATGATCCATATGCTGGTGGTCCTGGTTTAAAGCTATTCTTTCATTTTGTGTTGTTGGAACTACAGAACACTGTGTATTGGTGTTTTTGAGTGGAGGTTCTTTCCTCACAAGTGACCTTTGGCAGAGTACATACAGTGGCTTGCAGAGAAGACACAAACCTAGCAACTGTCGAGTTTAATTTTGGTCCGTCATAAAGTTACTTATGGAGTTCTTGTAAATTGGCAACATCTAATATTACCTTCCAAGGGCGATGTTTGCCATTTAAACTGGCAGTGCCAGCTATAAATGGGAAGCTGCTACATGAATATTTTGTACCCTGCTCTTTGCTAATAAGAAAGCAAAAGGAGAAGAGATTGTGTTAACTTGTTCACTTGCATACAAAAGCAACATGCTCAGACTGAAGAGCCTGGCTGTCTTGGAATAAAATATATTGTCGGGAGCAGAACCCAGTAAAGAAAGACATTTAAGGCAACACTAATCATTTCAAATATTCTTAGATCACCACAGCACTGCTCGGGATAACGCTACCACTCTCTGTTACTCACCAGTAAGAGACAGACTTTAAAATGAATTCAGCAAATTTTCATTTTTGCATTATGATGATAGCTGGACTGCTTTTGCTGTATGTGGTTGTTCACCCTAAATAGTCTAGTGTGTTGACTGTACAGACAGACCAACTGTTAAGCTACAGTAGTAGTAAATAGTTAGCAGTGTTGTTGTCTGTGTCTATGGATGTAAAGGTGACAGCTCAGACTGCTCTCAGAACTCACTAGAAACTCCGACAATCATTTCAACTCCTAAATTTTCCCTTCGGTTTCATTTTGCCTTTGTATGATTAAGTAAATCTTTCAGCACACATTTTTTACTCAATTTGTAACATTTTCAACTTTTATGGATTCATCTTAACCTCACTTTAGAACAGAATCTCCACTGACTTTGTATTCTCACTCCACCTCTAAAATTTTGCATTGAGTATGAACACATGTTTAGAGTCAAAGAGATGGTACAGCAGTTGTGGGTTAGTGAGAACGATGTCATAAAAGAAAGAGAAAGAGGTTTTCTGAGCTGAGGGCAGAGGGCATGCCAGTAAAACCCATTTCCCCAGGGCAGGTTGCACTGACTGGAACCTATTACCACATCTTCTTTAGTTGTACATTGTACTGTAACCTCATCATGGGCTGATGTAATCCACTTTTCCCTCTTTCTAGTTTGACAAACATCTCTGTAGAGTTGTGCTGCCATGTTATTCTGCTAGCCATGCCCTGAAGAACAAGCTTTCGACATTAACATTGTCAGAACACTCTGGGGAGGAGCCTGTGATCTAGAACTAAGACTTGAAATGATTCCTTTTGACACGGGTCTGACTTTGGGAAAAAGCAGATAACCTACTGTTGCACAAATCCTCTGTCTCTGCAAGAAGGTCTACTAGATAGAAGAAGAAAAAAAAACAAGTACTCATAAATAAGTAGAAGATCCTATACAATGATATCATTATGTACCCGAATAGCACTTGAATGTGTTTGGCTTCTGTTTTCACTGTCTTGTCATGAGTCTGTTTGCTCTGTCAGGAAGAAGCAGTGCAGTTGAAGAATCACTGTGAAAGAGCTGAAGCAAAAACCCTCAACCCTCTCTATAGTCTCATTTTGTCTGTTCAGCCACGCTGGCCAGTGACAGCCTGCCCTGTCGTCTCCGACCATAATTTTTCCACTTGGGTCAGACAAATAATTGCCTATCGCTGTGCTTTAATACTGTTTACCACTCTATCTGTCAGTGCCCAGAGTGGCCACGGACTCCTGAGTGGGCAGCTTTTGGACAAACAGAAGATCAGAGTAGTGTGTGTGTGTGTGTGTGTGTGTGTGTGTGTGTGTGTGTCCTCTGCGTGAGACAAATGATAAAAAACTAAATCTGCATCTCTTTGCCACATCCCAATGCACTCCTTCCTTCCCTCACCTCTGTCGTCTCTGTCATAGCGAGGATCTAATTCCTTTTTTGGAGGTCTCGCATGTGACTCTAATGCCCCATCACTCAGCAGCCACACCTTGGCTCTGCTGACCTAAATAGGAGTGACATTCAGGGGGCCAGTGAGCAGGAGAGGTGGTGAGGGTATACCAATGATTGCTTGGGGACCAAGTGGATAGAGTCACAGAAAACCATAAATAGCTGCAGAAATCTGCCTTTTTCTTCCTTTCCATCTCCCTGTTTGTGGTATTCTCCTCTGGTGAAGGGCAGACTGTGTCAGAGCAGAGACGGAGGACCCTCTTAACAAGCCAGGCTCAGAGGTCACCGACTAAACCACCCTCATCGCTCTCTCCCTCTGTTTCTGATTCAGTGCTGACCAGGCCACAGGCACATACACACTAATGACTGAGCTCAAGCCCCACTCTGACTGCATCTCCAGTCAGTGACTAAGACGTATGAGTGTGCACTGCAGAGCTCACTCAGTCATGTCTAATGAGGTCAAAAGGTCATCAAATATTTACAAGAGCACACTTTGCAGTACACAGTGTCGAGGGGCAGCTGTTTTAACAGTTAGCACAGCCCTGCATTATATGAATTAATCAGATGTGTTTCATGGCCATTAGTTAAATATCTCACTGACAGCTAAGGCTTCTTTTGTGCTAAAATGGCCTTGTGGAATAAAAAACGGTTCATGTGTACAGTGTATGAGAGTGTGTGAATGAGATACAGAAAGTGCATTGACTGTGCAAAAGAAAAAGTCCATGTAAATAAGATACAAATAGGAGTATTGCTGATGAGACTCAATAAATAGATGGAGAGGCTTTGAAGCCTCAAGAGAGCTGATGGTGAAAGAGAAAAAGGAGCCTTTTTAAAAGCTTGCATTGAACGCGTCTGTGAAATGGAGCTATGATGATGCCAGTGCTGCATATTGCATAGCTGGTGCCCACGCAGGGTGCTAAGGACAGTATTGAATTAGGCAGAACATATCTGTATTTACCTCTGCTGAGGAGGTTATGTTTTTGGTACCGTGTGTTTGTTTGCATGATAACAGACAAACGGCTGGATGGATCATCAACATACTTGTTACAGACATTGATGGGGACCATCCCTAAAAGTAGTTAGATTTTTTCCTCCTTCCTTTTATTCTTACATATCTTTACTTTGGGTGCTGTGTTTTTGGTACTGGATACCTAAATTTCCCACAGGATTAGTAAAGTATCTATCTACAGTATTTGCATGAGCAAATGTTGGGCCTTGGTGGAGGTACATGCAATCTCTGAGTGCTCTTGTTGTCTAATGTGGCAATGGCCTAAAAGAATCATTTGGTGGATGTTACTGGTGAGCCAGAAGGAACAGGAGGTGCAACCCATAGTCTTGTACAGATGGTGGGGCTGTGACAGTCGTGATATGCGCATCACAACAGCTGTAACTGGATCAAGCTGGGCCAAATTTATTACAAAGTGGGGCCAGCTGTTGTTTACAGTCAGAATATAAAATGAGATAGTATGTGCCATTTACATGTACAGTGAGTTTTCATTGAGTGTTTCTCACCAAAATGCACTGTGTGTAGCCTAACATATGAGCTGAATAGATTTTCTTCATGAAACATTTGCTAGGTACATTGTAATTGAAGTAGTTGAGCAGTATTTTTAAGGATGTCCCTTGTTCTCATTAAGATTATTTTAAAGTTTTAAAGCTGTTCTGCCTAATTTCTTTTCAGCCCCTAAAGAGTCTGGTGAGACTCAAACTGACACCAGAAACTACTCCTAACTGCTCCTTGCCCCTCGCATCACATCCTGTTTCCCAGCGACAAGCTAAACTACGGATGACTGGTTGCGACATATTGAGCCACATTAGCGTTAGCCGACTAACAAGTCAGAATCAGAATCAGCTTTATTGGCCAGGTGTGTTGGACACATGAGGAATTTGACTCTGGTACAGCCACTCTCAATGTGTACATACATATCAACAAGCAAAGGAATGTGTATTAGGAAAAGAGATAACAAATAAGAGTGAAGTACTTTTAAATAAAGACCTGTACATATATATCTATATGAAAGTCACTTTTGGCTTTTCCCGTTTAGGCGTCACCACAGCGAATCGTCACACTGATGACTCGCATGTTGACATTTGGCACCTGTTTTATGCCGGATGCCCTTCTTGACGCAACCCTGATTCAAACCTGGGCCGCAGTGGCAAGAGCGCTGCACCTTAACCACTAGCCTACCAGGGACGGCTGTACATATATGTCTATATAAAATATAAAGTGTAAATTACTCCTTTAAACACATTTGGTAGTTACCACTGGAATTTGGACCGTTGGCACCATATAGTTGGGGGAGTTGTTTTTTTATCTAAAAAAGTGGAGTAACTGTAAAATAAGAGCTAAAATAATGTTTCAATTAATCACTTAGCTATTTCAACAAAGAAATTAATATGCAACTATTTTGATAATTGATTAATCACTGAAATCATTGTTAAGAAAAAATGCCAAACTGTCTTCACTGCCAGCTTCTCAGTTGTTAGTTTTTATTTATTCATTTTTTTTATATGACTGAATTCTGAATATATTTGGACTTTGTTCTCAGAAAACAGCAGATTTGAAGGTATCATCTCAGGCTTTGGGAGACTGACGGGGGTTTTTCACTGTTTTATAACCTTTTAAAGTCTAAACTAATAGCTTTATATAAATTATCTGGTAGGCTAGTGGTTAAGGCGCAGCGCTCTTGCTGCTGCGCCCTGGGTTTTAATCAGGGTTGCGTCAGCAAGGGCATCCAGCATAAAACACATGCCAAATGTCAACATGCGAGTCGTCAGTGTGACGATTCGCTGTGGCGACCCCTAAAAAACGAGAAAAGCCGAAAGTGACTTTCTATTAAAATAATCATTGGATTAATAAATAATGATAATAATCTGTATTTGCAGCTCTAAGTAAACTATTGAAATGTACCATGAGAGTTACTATATAATCCAGTTCATCAGGTTTGCCTATCCACAGCATTCTGACTAGAGCCAGTCACCTCCAGCTCACTCTGAATGATTGTGGGAATTCAGGATATAAAAGTACTTGTGTCTCCATCCACAGTCTCATACAAATTTAGTGGTCGCCTTCAGTTTCTGGTGGTTTTCCTCTGTGGCGTGCAGTTTTAGTACAATCTCAGTTCTTGTGCGGTAGACGAGAAAAGAATATACTTCATTATACCCTTGGGGAGCTTTGTCTTGGCTCCGCTGCAGTTCCTAAAACAATGAAAGCAATATGCAATTCGCATACATAAAACATCACTAAAGGGAAAAAAAAAACTATAAAAAATAGTTACACACAACCAAGCAAGGCTTTATAGAGGTTGCAGGATAATATGGCTTAAATCATAATTTACTGTTTGTCCTCTTTACTCACTTATCCAGTATGTGCTGCATTTTGACTGTGATGACAAAACATCTCTTATTGTTGGTGGAAATAGATGTGGTGTGTATTCTTTCCTAGGATTAAATAATCTTAAAGGCAGCTTTTCTTTCCATTATCCATTATTAAGACTGCTTCTCTCTAACATAGCTGAGGTGGCTCCTCACAGACAGAGCTGTAACACGCCCTGACTGCCACACCTTTCCCCATAAACCCCCCCCCACAGGTACACCCAACAAGCTACTTAGTGGGCTCAACCATTGGGTTGAAATGATGTGATGCAGACTGCTGCACGCCTGAGGGTTGATTCCAGGCTACCTCAGGCTTGGTTAGACTGCACTGCTGTAGGCCAAGTAAGCACTGCACATACACACATGCAGAGGAAACCACCAGCTGACAATGCCTGTGGGTCTCACTCGCAGACAGATAGCTCGTTGATGCTGCTGCTGAAGCATCAGCAATCTGCCCAGTGCTGTTCCATCTAAGATTCATGCGGTGCCTCAGAGAGAAAGGGCAGCCAAAGAGCACCTCCCAGAGGTCTCTCTTCCCATATAATGCAGTGCCACACCTCTGCGGTGCACAAGGCCTCTGTAGGCACCTCTGACACCCATGGCCTGTTTCCCAGTGTGCTTCTACAGGGCCCCTTAATCTTTAAATACTTGATAGCTTAAAAGAAATTAACCAAGTGTTTTTGCCCTGACAAGCAGAGTAAGAGCTACAGAGGAGAGCTAGGTCATGTTGGGGTTGGTCGCTGCTATTTATATGCTTTGTGAATATACCTGCAACCCAACAGGCCAACAGAATGATGAAGGATGGAGATGAGTGGCACAGACAGAGACAAACAGCTGCTTTTCCTTGTGCACACATTTGTCTTCTACAATTTGATGAGTCTTAGGTCTGTCTCTCTTTCCTCGTTAGATAAGGAGTGACAAACTTCAAAATGATCGCCGATAGAGATTAAGAGTTTGAGAGAGTGATGCATACAGGTCTGTCAAAGAAAGAAGAAGGTTTAGGACGGCAGGAAAAGATTGAGTTAGGAGCAGAAATAGAGAGACAGTAGGATAGCGTAGAGGCGCACCGGGCAGATGAAAGATGAGGGTGCCAGACAAGTGGCAGAGCAGCAGAGGAAGACAGTGATGTAGTGTTAGTGAATGGAAGAAGAGAGGAAGAGTGGAGAAATAATGCATGAGGACAACAGAAGTGCATTAGAACAGGAGGTGGTGTTGGGTCTCTGTGTGGAGCAGGAGCTTGGCATCAAAACACTAGAATGGGAGTGTCACATGCTTTAAACTAGATTCCTTAGACTTTCATTTTTAGTCCATTATATGTGGTTTTAAGAACTAAGCAGAATTATACTGAGCTATAACAATGTGGTTTTGAAAGGAATGCCACAGTCAGTAAGGCAGCACCCACAGAGCATTTACATAGACAAAGCATTCAAATGTTCCAGGGTTCTCATCTGCCAGTAAAAGATATAAAAGTTTAATCAGCTAAAGTTTAAACAATGCTACAGTAGAAAACAATATGGCCACCCACTCATCTGTCTCTGCAACTTTTCTTCTAGCTGTGGCCTTCTCCACATCCGCACACGAGTCCACACACTCACTCCCACACATGCTCTCATCTGGCCCCTGGAGAAGCTTGTCACTGTGAGTGGCCCTCTGCCATGGGAGGATAAACTACCTGTCATGACAACGACTTTCTGTGGAATTCATATCAGAGGCAAAACAAAGGAGGTGCTGAGGTCACGGAGCATCACTCTTAAATTATTCATCCTCTGCTTCCTCCTTCTTCCGTCGCTTCTCTGCCTGTCGCCCACTTTGTCCTGCCAGCTCACAACAAGGGCAGCTGTCAGCATCATTCCCATCTCAGATTTTTGAGATGGAAAGTAAATAAATATGGTGAAAAACTCCTTCAAAAAAGTTCATGATTGACTGTTTACAAGGGTATGTTTACGTTAAGGTTTGGGAAGGGCAATGCACGTCTCCCACTTCTGAGTGATGTCAAAGCATCATGAAATTTTAAAAGGTGCCTTCCCTTCCACTAGTTGTTTGGTCTCTTTGGGTGCATAATTGATCAGTGTCCTGGCAGCTGCTTGTTTGAATACACTTGTAGGGTGTCTCTACTGAGGATGCCCTCAAGCATTGGAACAATTTAATTCAAAGCAGTCCATAAATTCCGTGGCTTTGTGTTTTGTTTTTTTGTCCCTATTGCAGAAACAGTTGTCTGCTCTGGGCCTGACCGATGCATGGGACCAGAAGGTGGCCGATTTCTCCGGTGTGTCAGACAAGAGCAAAGGGAAGCTTCATCTGGGTGGTGTCCTCCACTGGGCTTCCCTGGAGCTGGCTGCTCAAGCTGGGAAAGGAGATGCAGATCTAGAGGAGGAGAACATAGAAAAGCCCAAGCTGTTTTACGCAGATCACCCCTTCCTTATCTTTGTTAGAGACAACGTGACTGGAGCGCTGCTGCTGATGGGAGCTCTGGACCACGCAGAGGGAGAGGCCCTTCATGATGAACTGTAGCACCCTCCCAACTTCTGTCCCTTTTTCCTGACTTTTTGTTGTATGTCTCTTACAGTCTCCCTCTCATAAGAAGACACGCTGGTTTCTAAGTTGAGACATTGTCATTCACTGTGGCACACTGTCACATCAGACTACGCCTGGCTGTCATACATTGACATTGCATAGTCTCACGCTGACTGACAGGGACACTGCCATAGTCGACACTTACACAGTCTCACACACACACACACGGCGACACCTACATGGCATACATAAATGGAAATACTGTACATGACAATACTAAAGTTGACGGTTAAAGCAAAAACACTAACTTTGAGAGACTCCTTGCTTTTCCTCACATACACACACACACACACACACACATACACATACAAGGCCTCAATGATCAAGTGAACACAAAACAGAGTGACAAACAAGAGAGCACTGACAAACACTAACACTCTGACGAGCAGAAGTGGTTACACTGACACAACACTTACAACAGAAGCAACAAAGAACTAACGAACACAGGCTTGCAGAGAATCCTCCCTGTCAGGCAAACATCAGGACAGGTGAGTGTGCGCGTGTGTGTGTGCGTGTGTGTGTGTGTGGTGACCGACAGATCAAGGTTGCCCATCTTGGAGCAGGCAGGGGCCTATGGGTGGGTCCCCTGGGCCACATCAGATTGATCAGCCAAGTGCTTATTGATGAGGCAGCTTAATGCTAATAGCTCTAATGAGTCGTAATGCTTGTCAACAACACGGAGAAGATGGGGAGCCTTTTAATCTCTTAATACCATCAGGGATCAGTGGCACCGTCACTGCTGGAAACAAATTTAACTGATATATCTTAAATTGGTATTTATTGTAATATTTAGGGTTTTTTAAAGCATATATTCTAAATATAAGATTATGCAATTGCGGAACACTGATGTTTATTTAGGTCACAAATAGATCTATTTGATGTTAATGCTACTTCTAGACTATAATTTTTTTTTTTGGTGGGGGCGATATACATTCAATATCAAGCTTAAAGTCCCCATGGTATGCTCATGTAATGTTTAATCTTGGGTACCTCTAGATTAGCTTTGCACTCCTCATTACTCCAAATAGTTAGTAATTATTTCAGAACGATAAAACCACAGGAAAACACAAACAAAAAACATTGACAAATAAGATACATTTCAACAATGACAATACCTCAAATCCTACCACATATATTCCCAAAGCAGTGAACTTGATTCCAACAAGTAGCATTGCACCGACAATAACATCATGATGGATCATTATAATCCTCTCGCCAACCCACAAAACATCCAACAGACACACAGGCCTCAAGCAGTCAAAACATTGTGCTCTGGAGGAATCTATTGTTGATGAGCTGATCATTCACCGCCCAAAGGTGCTTCACTGGCCTGCTGCCTGTAGGTTTCCAGCTGCTATATTCACGCCATGTTAGACCTGGGCAGATAAAACAGGGAGTCCCTGTACAGGAACATTCCCAGACATGCAGTAACTTTAGGTCCTGTATTTGTCTTCATATCCTCTGGTCACAGTGCAGACAGCAGGAGGTAAACTATATGCATAAAAAAAAAAAAATCCTGGTATTACTATGGCACCAATGGATGTCAGGCAAGCCCACATGATGACCATTCAATGAAATCCTTAAACTATCATGTAATATTTGTTAGAAAAAAATGTCTCACCAGCAAGAGTTTGCAAGGTATGTATAAATTGAGTTGCGTCGGCAGGTATACTAGAACATACATACACCTTATTTTTTGAGCTTTAGGTCATAACCAAGATGAGAATTTACCATTGTAACATTGTAGTCATGAAGATAAAATCATGCTGTGGGCTCTTCAAAGTGAATACGGCTATTAGTAAATCCTGAAGATTATTTGATCATAGCATCTACCAAAGAATTTTTTTTTTGCAAAGTGACATAACAAAAGAAGAGATTGTGACAATTTAAGGCACATGACATATGAACAGAGATAGGAAACAAGCAAACAAAACTCAGAAAGAAAGTTAGAGATAAAAAATAAGCAGTTATTCCAATTAAATTCAAAACTCTACACCAATAGTACAATTTATAGAGAAATTAAACATTTCTGTTATTTGAGCGTAGATGTGTGTGTAGATAAGCAACTAACCAAAGAATTCTGATGCCATACTGTACGTTTTTGTTGGATTAGGTGATTTTCATTTTTATCATTTTTTATTTAGCACCATGGTGATTGGATGAGTTGAGCGAATGAACAACATACTGTATTTCATTCATTCATTCATTCATCCATTTTCTACCGCTTAGTCCCTGAACGGGGTCACGGGTGGGGCCGGAGCCAATCCCGGCCGGCAATCGGGCGAAGGCGGGGTACACCCTGGACAGGTCGCCAATCCATCGCAGGGCTACATACTGTATTTGTGAACTGTATATCTGGCAAGGTGCATTTTTAACTTTTTTCACTTGAGCTACAGTATATTTATCTGTCTCGATACCCACCAGTTAATCAAACGTGTGCTGTTAATATATAACAGATGTGCCACGTCTCTGTCTCTTGACAGCACAAGACTTTCTAAAACAGGAGGCTTTTTTTTTTTTGCACTTCAACCCTGAACTGAATTGAATGACACTGAGCCTCAGGGGTGTATGGAAACAGATTTAAAGTCCTGAACTAGCATCAGTTATTGAATTTTAGTGCCAACAAATAATAGAATCACAAGTCTAGAAAGTGCTGCAGCGAAAGCTTCCAAACAAGCCTTTGTTTTTTCATTTCCACAATGAATAACTGAGAAATAAAATTAAGTCCCTAGTTGCCATTCCTCTTAAAACAGTGTTAGCGCCAATGTTTTTTTTAAAATACCACAACATTTCAGTCTTAGTCCAAGTGCTGTACATGCTTTTGTGGTATACTCTCTGACCCATGTGTCTACACACAGCAAACACTTTTATTTTAGTTTTATGCTAGATACTGTGAACATCTGGTAAAAGAGACAGAAAAAGAAGAGGTGCTGTGTATTTTTCTAAACATAACAATGGAAAAGTGTGCTACATCTGTACTGTTTTAGTGCTAAGTAACAGCGTCTAGACACACAGCTGGTTTGTCTGATGCACAGCATTCAACGAATCTGCTCCAGTAACACCCCAGTATCACAGCTTTGTTCCTAATTTAGCCTTTTGCACAGGTCTACTCAGCAACAGTGCGTGCCGTGTTTGTGTAGGCTACTGTTCATGTGTGCATTCACGGATGAATAAAGCTACTGCAGTGACCTCTCTGCTGTGGCCTCCTGTGCAGCAGAGACTTGTAAAGGGCAGTATATTGCAGGTATACTCCACACTGAATAAACCCAGGAGATCAATTTAGACTAGCTGCCGTTGGATCTGTGGCTGTCTGCTGTGAGCACATCAATCCTGCCTGTTCCGACATCACCTCCCTGCTGATTCACCTTGACATTTTATCCAGTTCAAAGCACAGATGAACACATGAATGTCCACTCACAGGTAGCAACATGTAATCTGACTTACAAGAAAAAGGTAAGAATGCCACTTCTCAGTGACGTGTGGAGCAGCTCTGTGTATAATAATATTGAGTTAAAGTAATACATGTAACTAATAATTTACCACTTTTTAAAGAGAGTATTGGTGAGGGAATTTAACTCACTGCCTCTCTAATCAGGTCGCAGTGTTTTTTCTTAGTTAATACTTTGTGTTGGTTATAGAGTATGTATATATCATCTAAACTTAGGATCCACTTTAGTCTATTCATACTTTGGCTTTATTTAGTAGGTTTTTACTTGGTACATGTTTATTGGCTGGTTCTTATTTCTAATCGTTTTCTTCAAGGTCCATTTCCTTCTCAAGGATGGCGCTCTCATGAACGAGCACCCATGAACACCTCTTGTTCCACCAGGTGTAGGCAATTTGGACTGTACCACGTGGTGGGACCTTGGGAAGGAGAAACAATGGAGCTTTCTTTTTGTATGTTTATCTGTCTGCCCTAATAAAATGAACTCTATCCTAAGTAGTTGCAGTACATTTTAAAGCCTTAATGGAAATGTTAATGTCACCAACACTTTAAAATAGTTTTTATTGTGTCTTTGATTTCACCCTAGGTATTTACGAGATGGTTTTGCCAGGCAGTATTTAAAGCTGTTGTTTTTTGTAAGCTGGGTTTTCTGTTTGTGGACTGGAGGGGACCATCCTTTTTTCTGTGAGTTTTATAATTTTTGCATTTGTACTTGGTGATGGCTGATGAGGCTTTGTTGAAGCTTCAACACAGTATTCACACAAATGGTTCATTACTGAGGCTTCAATGACACAGTGATCGAGTAGGATGTCTAGTGGTCAAGAAATTGAAGTGCAGTCAAGATGTGTCGTTTATTGGTTCATGGATTGGGATTTGATTCACCATGCACATTCCTGTTCGACTACATGGTTGTATGGTTTCAAGCTGACACAATAAAATATAAAATAAACGTGGACATATGTTGAAGACCATGTTTCTTATGTGGCACGTCTGAGTGTAACCCTATATGCTCCTCACTTATATTTTGTGTTTTGAAAACATTTAAATGGTGCTGCTACATTCATGAGATGTGGTCTACAGATTCAGACAGATCAGTCATTTTCACACGGGACTGGTGCAAATACAGATTATAGTATAGACTTCTGCAAAGTTTGTTTTGGGGTTCATTGGTAAAGAGGTTCATGGGTATGTGGGTAAAGAGGTTGTGCTTGAAGAACAGGGCAGTGGGTGTGTAACTGTTTGAGTTTTTATTGAGAAATAACAGTATATCCACAGTTTTTAGACACAAAAGGTTTATATCTAACGTTATTTAGGACTATCTATGTAACTATATCTAGTGTTTAACTATAACTACTTTTTTTTCCCTCTTAACTTACTATCTATTGATCTATCTCTCTATCTACAGTGATTCTCCACTAAATACACTATCTGCTACAACACTACTAACTCTCAAAGCAACTAACAACCTACTCTGCAAAGACAGATTCAAATGAATGCCACTAAATAGGGATATCCTATCTCTGAACACACTCATTTAAAGTGATTCACATGACAAACCGAACCAATCAGCTGATTCACCTGACGTCCGATGAACCCAACTGCTTCGGACGTCACTTAAGTGATTCAAACGTCACTAGTCGTGACCAAAACATGCCTCGGCACAGTGGTTCGAAATACTTGCTTTATGAGCTGTGTCAGAGCCTCGGGTGTCATAGGGCCATCACTATTTGTACTCTGCACTTAGGGATGAAAGAGTATGTGAAAAGCAGAGCTCTGGACCAAATATATGGCCTTGGTGCTTAATTTGGTCCTCAGACCCAGCTTGCCCAACTCTTGATTAAAAAATGGTTGAGCTTAACTGAAACAATATTACGTAAGGACATAATATTGCCATATACATTTTTTTTGATACCATCATGGTACTGCAACTATCTGGCAGGATATTGCATATTTTTATTTCGTTAGTATAACTGCGTTAAGGTTGGAGGATTTGAAATGACAGCACATGCTCCATTGTGGACTTTGACTTGGTTGTGTGGCAGCATTTCAGTTTTCCCATTTCAGGAAACGTCCTGGGTGGAAAGGAAACTGCCAATGTGCAAATACTGCCAGACTAAGGTAATACTAGTCTCGTTTGGGACTGAGACACAGGCTTAAAGAGTCAGGACTGTGCGCTACATTCTAACAGAGCTGGGCAGTCAAACTGGATGCACAAATGCAGAACCAGACACTTACAGTAATAACCACCCTTAACATTTTCTCTTGAAAAGGTAAACCATGGTGTTTAAAAACACTTCCAGTGAAGCACTAATCTCTCTATGTTGTTTTTCCTTGTGTAGTTTGGCAGCTTGCTCACTACTGCCCCCGGTGGCGCTGTACTGCTACTGACTGCTGCGTTGTTTTGCAGTTGTACATAATTCAGGCATTCACTGTCAAAGACTATTCATGCTAGTTTTTTGTACATGCTTAGGGCATGGCTGGCTACTCTTAATAAGTAAAGCAGTCCATGGAGTAATTGAAACGAAGTTTCCAACTAATTAACACAAATTACAAACAAATGTGATTTGTTCAACATTAGTTATTTAGAAAATACATTTGTTTTCAAAGAACAACTTTTTGAAAATATTTGTGTGTTTGTATTTGCTAAAGTCTGTTTCTGGGAACACTGGTGATAACAAGCAACACTATTTGGACACGTAACTGAGGCTAAACAGAATTACAAGCGCTCTGTTGACTTGTCACTAACACAAACAATAGAGCTGCTCAGGCTCTCGCATGACAAAAAGGTGTGGAAGGAAATTTAATGTTGAATCTGTTTCTGTGATGTAAAAAATGGCACTGTTGACTTACTGGCCTTTCTGCTGCCTTGTGTTATGGGTTCAACTCTTGAAAAATCAGAGCAGCAGAAAAGAGGGTGAGACTGAGAGCACTCAGGGCATAGTCATCCCGTTTACAGTACAGTACTTGGCCTTTACAGGAAATTATACAAGTGGGTCTGGTTGGTTGGCTGATAGGGATGCTACCAAGACTCGTCCTTTATTGCCTTCATGCTCAAGATACTGTAGGTAAAAAGTAAGAGGCAGGTATGTGATACATGTTGTGTTCAGCCGTAGGCGCAGTTTACTGACACTGTCAAAAGCCACACAAATAGCCAACAGCACTGCACCATGTTCAGTGAGATGTGTATATAACCCTACAGGTGGAACAGGAGAGAGGGTGACTATTTTTAATGAAGATGCACTTGTTCACCTATTTAAATAACAAAATAGCCTTCAGACATGTATTAACCTAACAACTGTTTACATTGCTTTTGCAAGAGTTCACATCAGGCTATCTCAAGGGCTGGGATATTCTTTCCTGGGACTCAGAAAAAATACTGGTTCATTTTGTGTGAATTAGAATAATTTTAGCAAACGTTTAATGAATTTTAAGCATTTAGAGATGCTGAAAAATATGATTTGTGACAGAGAAGCAATGCAATGAAAAAACTATGCTTGAAACAGACTATAAAAAGAAGTTGAAAATACTGTAAGACTAGTATCAAAAGTACTGGTAAATCTTTGATGGGCAAAAATGAGAAGGGTCAGTGGTGGAAGTATGCAGACCCCTTAAGTAAGAGTAGCAATACAACAGTGTAAAATACTGTTACAAGTAAAAGTCCTGCATTGAAAAGTTACTTAAGTACAAAAGTATTAGCATAAAAACAAAGTAGTAAAAGTGTGCTATGTTTAAAGTATATCATGTTATTGGATTATATTACCATTACATTGTTCATCACTTGAATGATGCAGCTGGTCAAGGGGGAGCTAGTTTTAATTTGAGTTACTGCTGGGTACCTTGTGAATCACCAGGGATCAATAGTCTTATCATACTGTATTTTTGTGTATTAATCTGGTTCAGAAAAGTACCTAAAGTTATAAAAATGGACAAAATACAAATTTTCCTCTGTAATGCAATGTAATGCAGTTGAAGCACCACAAAATGAAAATACTCAAAAGTACAGATGCTTCAAAATTGCACTTAAGTTCAGTACATGTTCTTGGTTACTTTCCACCACTGAAAAAGGGCATGAAATAGGTCAGTTGGTAATGACATGCAGTTAATTATTTGTTAAAGCATTTTCTAACAGCCATTGAGCCAGTTTTTAAAATAAATGACAGTTTTTTTCCAGGCATTCATCAACACTACATGCAGACAAAAACGATAAGTTTCACTTTCTATTCGTGGCCAAGATTCTGTGTTTTCAATAGACATGAAAACAAAACTGATCAAATAAACTAAACACTGGCTTATAATTTTTAAAATAAGGCACTTTACATAACTGAACTTTAAACACAGTACTGTGTGTGTGTCTATCTCACTGCAGACATTTAGACTCATCATAGCAGGAAAGGAATAGGTGTAATTAATAACATTAGTGCAATCCATGTAGGTGAGCTGTTCCATGCACTGGTGATGTGCATTCTGGCTCACTGACATGGCATACTGGGACTTTGGATGGAACTGTGCCATAACAAAATTTGTTATACCTGCTGTGACAAGTAATAATATGATGGTGACAGACCTAAATGAAATACTAATGTGTGTCAGTTCAGTTACTAGTCAGATATCTGCCAAGTTAGATTATCCTCCAGGAGAAAGTAATATAGGATGGGATTCCAGCAACATGCTTGACTCCAGTGCTCTTTAAAACTAGCAGAGGAAAACACTTTGGTGGTCTTGTTGGTGACCGTGCACTACATTATTTCTGTGTCCCTCCAGGTAATAGACAAAAACCTGTTACTGTTTTTACCATTTTCAATTATAATAGCAAATGCAGACTAGGACTTATTACTGTCAACACACTTCTCATTTACAGACTATTTGCTCCGTCTTGCCTACCAATTTGTTGGGAAACCACCAAAGACCCATTGAAATAATATGCTCAGACTGAGGTTTTTCATTTGTTTTTGTAATAGCAGTGACAAGCTGCTCAGGCCAGACTGCTGTGGTTTGGCAAACAGTCAACACCCTGGAGTTTGCACCTGTAAATCAAGATTTTCGACCATTCCAAATTTGAGCTACTGTGCATTTGGGTGATATTGTGGTGTATAAATGTCACTTGAAACTTGCACCTGAGGAGTGGGATCGCTTTTGGCAAACCACAGGGCTTGAAAGCAAAATTGAAGGCTAAGTATTACACAGTATCTTTACTCTGTCACTATTGTCTTTTTCAGCAGCAGATACTGTAGTTAATCTGCCTGAAGAAGACTGTCTGCAGCAGCCCATATTAATGCTATTGATCAGTGTCAACTTTAGTTTTTCCTTCAGCATCAGAACACATTGTATTGCAGGTTTTCTCAGCTTTTTTCTTCTCAGTAAAGGTTTCTTTTTTCATTAGTTCCTTTTCCTGTTCCTCTCCCCAATAACCCATCTCCTTTATTGCACACAGTCCTTAGAAAGTGACAACTTGGGAAACTGAATCAAAGTTTCAATAAAGCCTGGACTGCTGTGGACTTTGACAAGTGAGGTAGCTGAAGTGGAACAGTACAGCGAGAGACTGAAGGACATATCAGTTCCGGAAAGATAAATAGTTCATGAAGCTGTTGACTTCACCATTTTATTACTTTTGTCTCTGAATTTTCCGCCTGCCTGCAGCTCTTTCTGCCCACAAATTATTCATTGTGCTCCCCACAGGCCCCAGCTGTCAGTCCCAGGATTAGGAGTTGGTAGAAAGGATGGGAGCTTTAAGTTTGTCATGAGCTCAGGTGCATGTATAGTCGTCAGAATCTTGCTAAAACTATAAAAGGTATCATGATACCATATAATCATTTGAGCTTTACTTAAAAAAAAGGCCAAGTTGTGACGGTGAAGGCTTAAATTGGACTAGTTATTTTATGTTATCCACTTTTAGGTGTTTGGCTTTTTTGTTTCTGCTTTGTGTTGAAGCTGAACCTGGGATGAGTTCTGGATAAAGTGTGCTACAGACAAGGAATCTCTTCTGTTAACTACAGAACTTGAAGGTGCATACCCACAGAACATGCAAACATAATCACACCTTGTAGATAAAGATGTGATTATTTATATGTCAGCATTACACTGAAAAACTGTTATTGTTTTGAAGCCTTTCACATGAAAGTCCATCCATCCATTAGCTATACCACTTGACTTGCAGAGCTGGAGTTGATCCCAGCTGACAGTGAGTGAGAGGCGGGTACCAGTCATCACATCACCAGTCTATCATGTGGCTGACATACAGAGACAGACAACCACTCACACTCAACTGCTTGTGTTTGGACTGTGGGAGAAAGTTGGAGTATCGGGAGAAAACCCACACAGGAAGGACATACACACTCCACACAGACAGGCCCTGATCTGAGAGCCTCAGGCAATCCAGAAGGAATTCCAGGCAACTTGGGGTGTTCCAAATCTCTCATGTGAGCTCTGAGGAGTGTGGACCAAGGGAGGAGCCATGACTGAGGATACACGAGACCGTCCTTCACTGAAGTTTTTTGTGACATGACCTGCCCCTTATCAGAAATCAGTTGGATGTTTCAGATGAAGGATCTGAGGAAAGGACATTTGTCATAACTTGTTTCCTTGAGTCCTTTCTCCTCACATGCTTTATTCCACATGGGCAGTACTAAGATGAGCAAAAGATGCAAGAGAGGAAAGCAGCAGTGCTTATAAGAGACTTGGGATGTATCCAAGCTATTGCTAATCTGTGACCAGATTCCACATAACACCCAGCGATGGAGCCGTGCTCAACTTGTAGGTGCTTAGTCTTTACACACATCTGGAGTTCAAACGCTTGCTCTGAGGTGACAGAGCTAACGGCTACACTAGACTGTCGTGTGCCGCTATATGAATGTAATGGTTTGCACTAGGAGAGGGGGTGTGACATGATTTGATATGAACATAATGTAGCCTACATATTAAAAATATACTTTTAGGTGTTTGGCTTTTTTGTTTCTGCTTTGTGTTGAAGCTGAACCTGGGATGAGTTCTGGATAAAGTGTGCTACAGACAAGGAATCTCTTCTGTTAACTACAGAACTTGAAGGTGCATACCCACAGAACATGCAAACATAATCACACCTTGTAGATAAAGATGTGATTATTTATATGTCAGCATTACACTGAAAAACTGTTATTGTTTTGAAGCCTTTCACATGAAAGTCCATCCATCCATTAGCTATACCACTTGACTTGCAGAGCTGGAGTTGATCCCAGCTGACAGTGAGTGAGAGGCGGGTACCAGTCATCACATCACCAGTCTATCATGTGGCTGACATACAGAGACAGACAACCACTCACACTCAACTGCTTGTGTTTGGACTGTGGGAGAAAGTTGGAGTATCGGGAGAAAACCCACACAGGAAGGACATACACACTCCACACAGACAGGCCCTGATCTGAGAGCCTCAGGCAATCCAGAAGGAATTCCAGGCAACTTGGGGTGTTCCAAATCTCTCATGTGAGCTCTGAGGAGTGTGGACCAAGGGAGGAGCCATGACTGAGGATACACGAGACCGTCCTTCACTGAAGTTTTTTGTGACATGACCTGCCCCTTATCAGAAATCAGTTGGATGTTTCAGATGAAGGATCTGAGGAAAGGACATTTGTCATAACTTGTTTCCTCGGGTCCTTTCTCCTCACATGCTTTACTCCACATGGGCAGTACTAAGATGAGCAAAAGATGCAAGAGAGGAAAGCAGCAGTGCTTATAAGAGACTTGGGATGTATCCAAGCTATTGCTAATCTGTGACTAGATTCTACATAACACCCAACGATGGAGCCGTGCTCAACTTGTAGGTGCTTAGTCTTTACACACATCTGGAGTTCAAACGCTTGCTCTGAGGTGACAGAGCTAACGGCTACACTAGACTGTCGTGTGCCGCTATATGAATGTAATGGTTTGCACTAGGAGAGGGGGTGTGACATGATTTGATATGAACATAATGTAGCCTACATATTAAAAATATACACCTAGTGGCCACTTTACTTGATACACATGTACAGTCTAATGCAGTCCATTACAACACCTCAGCTACAACATCTGTCTCTACAAAGATCAACTGTTTGACACAATGTGTAACGTCAGTGTAGTCTTTATTATGGTGGTCATTGTTAAAGGTGGTGTGGAACTGCTTTATATTGAGATGTTTAATGTTTTGTCCCTTTCATTTACATGCATGAGCTGGTCAGGATATTAGGAACACCTCTGTATATAATGTAGCCCAGTACAACAACATCATCTATAACTTTGGTGTTAAAACCTATGGTTTGAGTTGCATATTTCTGGGGAAGTTGGGGACACTGGACACCTAAACACAGACTGGATTTCAGTGGCGTAAACTTAATAAAGTGCCCACTGAGTGTACATGTAAAAGTGAATGCTCTTGATATACTGAAAATGAATTGTAATGCAGTTATTATTTTTGACTGTATGATTGTGCAAACACAAAGTCAAAACTGTGTATTTCCATCACAGCTTGATACCATGAATATCATTCATTTTGATGTGGTATCCAGCAGCTCTTTAAAATGACTGCAATTATGTGATTACCTCCAGGAAGAAGAAATTGTGTAACCTTTTTTTACCCCTCAGGAGTTGGGATGTTAGTTTTCATTTATACAATAATAAATCTCAGCACAATTACACCTACCTTGAAGTCCAGACTACTGTCACATGTAATGACCATGCTCATTATAACAAAAGAGTAGTAAGGATAGATTATTTAAACATGAACCAGATGTAATTATGAAAATAAGCATCCTTCAGTACACTAATGCAGTTCAAAGATCTATAAAAATGTTTTTGAGTGTATGTCACCACAGCATGTCTGCGTGTCTGTGCTCACACTGTGAGAAGCTTTGGCTGAGGAATGTCAGAGTCAGTGTACCAGTAACCTGATAAAGTCATCAGCTTGTTGATGGAAACCTTGTCAGTAGTGAAGAATTGGTGGTCTTGGTTTCCCAGCGACTGACAATGGGGCTTGTCATTATTTACATTGGAGATGAATATTAACCTGGAGTAATGCTCAGTTCAAGACTTATGCTGTTTAGGTGTACTACTACAGTCTGGTCAGTGTGTGAAAATGACCTGCTCTCGTCTGGAGCCAGGAAACCTCAGACTTGCTGGTTCATCCAGACAAACTGTCTCAGAGATGCTTCAGTGAGCCTCCAGATATTTAAGCTTTTAGAACCAAATTAGTGTTTTTGTTTCAGTAGTGATAATACTAGAGCTGAACAAGAACATTTGCTCTTATTCCTTAAAGATCATTCCTACGCTTTTCATTCAGTTCCTTTTTTATCCCTGATGTATTGAACATAACATGATTTTGTGCTGAATCCTGACAGTAAGGAAATTCCTGCATTAGGTTCATTTTTTTTTTTTTTTTTTTAAGCTCTGGCTTGGTTTCATTGTAGCAGCAGGCTATTAGGTGCAAACAGCCAGTCTGGTTAAATTCTGTACTTCAGAAGATCAACTTTGTTTCATTTGGAATTTAATAGACACAGTATTTGTGCATTACTTAAAACAAAGTGCCTATTTTCAAGTTTAAGTAGTGATTGTCCATGCAGTGTTAACCGGTTCTGGCAGAGGAACATGTCATGTTAAAGACGTTGCCACTGAGATCTATATATATTGTACATATGTAAATGGTTATTAATCAGCAAGCTTTAATTGAATTTTTCTGTATTTCTATTTAATGGAAGCCGATGTCCAATTGTTTCTGCTTTATGGAGTTAGAACACAGCCATCTCTGATTATGATATACACTGTTAAAATTGGGGGGGTACATTTCACTGGGTATAACTACACAGACTTTTCCTGTCGTTTCTCTGGGGCGTGTACAGTTCCACGGTGACATCATCACATCTGGATAACTGCCTTTCCTTCTCTTATCGTTGGACCCCCTGACCAGCAGAAATTATTCCTGATGTAGAAAATGGACAGAAGGAGGAATTCCACTGAGGACATTGCCATCAGCTCCACCACCTCACAGGTACTGCTGACACCCCACCCAAACTAATGTAGTGGACTGCTGCACCAACAGATAATGACTGAACCCCAGTGAGATGTGTTATGGAGCTCTTAATGAAAGAGTTGTGCCCCATTGAGCCCTGTAATGGATGTTCTGACATTGAAAATCCCAGTAGGGACTGCTTAATCCCTATGACTAGGTTAAAGAAGCAGCTGGCATGTTTTCATAGAGACAATAGTAGCTGAATGTAGGAATAGATGAGATGTTTACCTGTTTGTTTGTTTTTTCTTGGCCGTGTGTAGTTGGCTTGTACCTGCATAGCCCCATCAGAGAGAGGTGTACAAATGTCTTTGTTTGAGCTCTTTATGCAGCCTTGTCCATCTTGCCTAATACATGTTTAGCTTTCATCCTGACTAATGGAAATGTCAAAAACACTCAAAAGCTGGACTGCCCATTCTCCTTAGAAACCAAAAGATGTAAAGCAAAGATTGCTGCCAAGCCTTGTCAAAGAGACACACACACACACACACAACCCCGCACACAGAGGTGCAGTGCTATGCAGCATTATAACTGATAAGAGCTTTTGTAGATTTTGGTAATGATGTCCCTGAATACCAAGTGAGCTGCATCTAAAGAGACCCACAGGAATTAATAAAAATGTCTCTCATTTCATGGCCGCAGTGGTTTCCTGCTTTCGAGAGATCACAAAAGAGAATCACTGAATGCCACAATTTAATTATGCATTTCACGGTGTCTCCGCATGTATTGCGCTTTTAGAAATTTTGCATCCCCATTATGGTCCCGCTCTTTGTCTTTCCCCATCTCCCTTCTCTGTTTTGCTTTTTCATTTCTCTTGTCCTTTTTCTCAGTGCTCATTTCTGTTTCTTCTTTTTCTTATTTTGTTTCTCCATTTTTTTATTCCTCTGTCCTGTCTGTAAGTCTTTCACCCCCCTTTCCTTTTATCCCATGTTCCCTTTTATATCCCTGCCTCTCTTCACCAGCACTCTGATTCATTTCTCATCTGCTTCACTCTTCAGCACGGACAGGTGGCAGAGCAGCTGGCCTACTACGTCCATGTGTCAGAGATGGTAATCACAGAGGAGACGTTTGACACGGCTGTGCAGTTTGGCACAGTGCGCGGTGACCTCACCCAGAGCTGTGCAGGATGACCTGTTTGCATGGCCCCTTGGTTGCCCTCAGCACCTACTGGGAAAAGACCATCAAGGACAACTACACCACTGGCATGTTCTAGTACCTCGCCGGCCTTGCAGGTGGGTACTTCTGTGGAAGAGAAACAGACAGTTCACCATGAAAAAACACTGCACAAGGCAGGTGTTTAAAAAAGAGTTTTTCAAAAATTTTAATTGAAGATCTTGTCTTAGCCGCAGCCTTCCTTAACAGCAGCACTTTTAATCAGTTTCACTAACGCTACCTAAAAACTACCCTGTCATATGCACAAAGCGTTTCCTCTTTAAAGGATAAGGTCAGGCATGTTTTATATTAACAGTATTTTAAACACCTCATACAAGACTAAAACTGGCAATGAACTGCATCTACTCACGGTTAATGTCTGTCAATCTGTCAGTCCTGGATTAGCTTATTCGTCTGTGCCACAGATCTCCTTTGTTGTTCAAAACTGATTAAAAACACATCAGGGAAACACTCCGCTGCGCTGGTTGACATGTTTCCTCATTATGAAACACAACACCCTGGTATTTGTTTAAAATGTTGCCCCAAAGGCTCCAAACAGCCATAAATTTTTGTAGCATCTGAAGTAATCAAGATTCAAATGTCCATGCACAATATCTTTGGATAGTCTAAACAAATATTAGGGGCTTGTGTGTTGTAATGAGGAAACATGTCACCCAGTGCAGCAGTGTGTTTCCCTGATGTGCTTTTAATCATTTCTGAACAACAATTGAGGTCTATGGCACAGGCGAATAAGCTAATCCTGGACTGACAGACTGACAGACATTAACACTGAGTAGAAGCAATTCATTGTTAGGTATAGTCTCTGTATGAGGAGTGTTGAAAATACTGTTAAAATAGAAAATGTCTGGCCTTATCCTTTAAAAAAGAGAGTATCACAACAAAGGTTCTGGTGCTCTCCTTTCTGACAAAATGGCAGTCTGACAGCCAGCCACTGATCAGCTTCCTGTGGAGTGACAAACACCTTTTTACAATTTGGACTTGTTCTTTCATGTTGCAGCCAAAGATGCTCTCTGTTGTTCACAAAGCCACAAAGGTAAATGCTGAAGCACGAGCCGAATTGAAAGGTACTCTGGGGTAATCATACAGTGTACCAGTGTGTCGTGATGGTTCGATTCTCATGCTAATTCTCTCAATCAGTGTATAAAATGCCACTGGTGTCAAAGAAGCTGCACACGTTCATAACACAAATGCAGGAAAGGCATGTGCACACATCCACACTGGTAGTAAACAGCAACTACACATTCCCACAATTACCACCTCTCTACCTGACACAGCTCCATGTTTTCTGGATAATCAGACAAAGATTGGATAATCCTGACAGAAATCCTTTTTCATTCCGTCAGCCTCCTGCACGTTTTCATTTGGCAGCATCATTTTCAGTCTGTGCACCAACAAATGTATTTTAAGAATTTCAAATTCCTAGACTGTCAGAGCTGGTGTCTGAGGTAAACCTTTTTTTAAACTTTATTCTAAAGTTTCTAGATTCAGTAGCAGTGAGGTCACAGTGGTCTGCCCCTGTCTGTTGGGAAGTTTTAGCATAAACATGTATGTAAATGGAGAACATGGGTAACAGTATACTGTAGCTCCTGGGTATCCAGATATCAGTCCTCCTGCATGTCTGACTCCGTGGTACTGTAGCAGTTTTCCAAAGCACTTATTTGTGTCTGAGCTAGGCTGCATCTCACCTCACCTTGTCTTCATTTATTCACTTCAGGCTTACAAAGGTCAAATGCCCCTAAAACTGCATGGAAGCACACACATTAATAAGTGTGTTCATATAAAGCACAAGCAGGTGGGATAAAGAAAACAGTGGCTGCTAGTTGAAAAAAATGAGTATAATCGCACACAGGTTTCTATGTGCTCAGCTGTTTTGCTCAACGTCAGTACTCTGAGTTGGCTCACGTCCTTGTTTAGCTCCCCTGTTGAAAGGCTAATAGAGGACTACATGTTGCTGCCACTGGATATCAAAGTATTTCGATGGTGCCCAGCTGTTGTTGATCCTAACTGTTCCCTCAGTGAGAACTGATTACAGGAACCTGTGGTCTCAGCAATACATTACCTTTAAAATCCCTCGTTATTCATTACAACCTTGGACACTGTTCCCCTTTTGTTTTTCATTGTGTTGTTCATTTATGATGAATAGTTTTATTCTTCATTTTGGTGTAGAGGGAGGTTTTTCTTTCTAGGATTTTTCTGATGAAGTTGTAACTTTCATTTTCTCCAACTGAGAAGATCCATTTTATGTCAGTGCAAAAAGTGAGTTGCATATTTCATTCCATCTAAAGAGCTGTTTTCCTTGTGCTTTGTAGACAAAGAGAGCCCAAAAGTGTGCCACTGTCTCAATATGGTCCCTCTTTTCAGCAGTTCTCTTGAGATGATATATAGTATGACTCAACTGCATCTGCTTTAGTTTGAAAGGAGTACAAACCCTTTTTTTTTGCATTACCTCACACCACAGTGTAATCAAGTGAAAGCCTTGGTGTACTTTTGGGATTTGTAATGTTTTATATAATGTTATTGTTGAACAGATTGTGTAAGAAGGGGAGCAACATAGTGCTGCACTCCCCAAAGGAAAGCCTACAGTGCAGCCCTGAGGAGGCCAGCAAGGACAAGAAGCAGTACAGACAATGGAGAGCAAGCCTAAAGGGCTCTATGTGTTTGTGTGTGTGTGTTGGTGTGGATGCCTTCGTCTCTCTGGGGACGTCGTCTAAAAGGTCACACTGACTTTATCTTTTGATCTGTGATTCTCAGTTCAAAACGCCATTGAAGCCCCAGCATCTGCTTCCTGACTCTAGAGTTTTTATTTAATGAGGCACTGGGCTTGCCACCTCTCAACTTCACCTGACCACATCTTTTATTGTTTTCTTCACTTCTTTGTGCCTCCATTTCTTCCCTTACATGTCTAAAGGGCCTCTTCCAATCCATGCTTTTATTTTAACCTTTCCTAGTGTCTTGTTTACAACGTTATTTCAGACATTGCTTAGCTTCCTTTGTACCACCCTGATTCCTTTCACCTTTTTTTACCATTCTTTCATCTTTTCTTTCCTCATCACTTCCTCCAACAGACCAAAGAGTTACTGCCCAGACCAAAGCAGTGCCCAAATAATGATGATAATGGGGTGTTACTCTGTTGGGCACATTAGCCACCAGATGCAAAATACAGAGCATTATGTGGATCGCCAAGTGTTTGTTTCTGTAGGTGATGCAGGTGGAGAAAGTCTGCAGATCCCCAAATTGTAACCCCGAAAGTTGCAGAGGTCAAATATTATTTTGACAGTACACTAATTTATTAAAATGACATTCAGAAATTACTGCCATTATAAATGAGATTAAATGTAACATACTACATTAACAAAGTGGTGTGCAACAAAAATAAATCTCCTACCATTCCTCGTATTAGAATGGCTATGCTACATTGGTAAAACTCTTTTCACTTTACCAGTGGTGACTGCTGTTTGTGGTAATTTACCCATTGCGTCTGGGCATTGGGCTGCTTTTTTGTTGAAAAACTGCTTTCAAAGTGCACAAAAACGCTTTGCAGTGTTTCAGTCCATGTTCAGAGCAAGTACAGTAGCTTAGGCTGGTACAGTCAGTTGGCTGGTATAAAGACACCATAGAGGCACAGCGTGATGAGTTATGTGCAAACAGAGAATAGTGAGGCTTTACCTGCTGCTTTGCAGCTTTGAATTGGCTTTGCCAGCTAAACAATCCATTTAACAGCACCTGGCTGAATGTGGAATTTAGACACTGAATGACTGATGCTGGCTAATGCTCATGGTTACTTTGCTCTATACAAGCCATTGTTCTGATTTTTTATTTTATTTTATGTATTTAGATGTGAAACCGTAAAGGACGAGGCAAAGTCTCAGTATATACACATGCAGGAACCAAAGCAGGCTCTTTGATGTGAAGTGTCGGTCAAAGCCTGGTGTTTGCTGTCTACCACTAGAGGTCCAGCCCAAAATGTTGGTAGAACGCTGTACAGGCTGCAGCTGTCCATAGAAAAGAGCGTACTGAAAAAAGATGCGATGATAGGGCTATATACATATTATGCATTACTGCTGATCTTTGCTTACTGGGAAGTAGGTCAACACTCAGCTTTTAATACTTTTCTTTGCATATACAGTATATTGTATGCCCTGTGAGGAGCTTGTCAAGCTTAGCCAAGTTGCTTTTAAGCTGCACCACACTCAATGTCAACACTATTGAGATGATCACTTGTCTCTTCTGCAAGGTATCTGCATTTCGCACTTTCTTTGCTTGATATTCTTAGGCTCTGTCTTTCTCCCATTACTCAAACACAGCTGTTCATACTGTACCTACGCCACATATAGACAGCCTAGTCCAACAGTCCAGCGTTAATATTTCACAGGCTTAGTACTGTAGATGTGCCATTGTGAGGTCCTTTACAGATTAGTTCATGGTACAGCATTAACAGATAACCTTTCAATGTGAGAATGTCCCTTCACTAGTTGATCAGCTCTCCAGTTGAATAAGGTTTTTGTCTCGTTCTGATAAGCCGTCATCACCACTGAAGCTCACCCACACTCATCCAGGGTGCTCAGACATCAGAGTTAGACTGTTTTCATTACCCCAGCTCTTTTCATTTCAACTGACAGCTCCACAGACCAAAGGAAAAGTGTTTAACCTAAAATGATTATGTTCTGAACCCTCACTGTTACAATCGTTTGCTGTGTTGTTGCATGACTTTTCTTTTTCTTAGTCTTTTATGTGTGCCTTCATTTTGACATCTTGCGCATCTTCTTTCTCCCAATCCCTCTTTCTTTCTCTGCCCCTCTCTCTTATTTCTTTGATAATACTTCAAGGCATACTAACTAAAACACAAGTTTTGGGTAATTTTCTCTGTGTGAATGTGGCTGCAATGATCTGACAGCTGCTAGTGATGCTTCTTACAGAACAGCTAGGATGCCTTTAAGTGTACATCCTTAACGAGGCTTGTGCTGGTTGGCAGACACAAATGTTTTGTTTTGTTTTTTTTAGCACTCACCATTAATCAACTCTTCTCCTTCATTTAAAGCAGCTCGTTTGTTCTGCCATTCATGACATAAATTTTGCTCTGTTTGACAAAACTCCGTTCACCACTTTTCCTCTTGGGGACCAAATGCTGGTCCAGTATAAATCTTGGGGGCTGGCTATACAGCACAGAGGAGTTTTAGACTAAGCAAGTTCATAAAAAGGTAAAGATACTATATGATACTGTAAAACAAATTGCATACTTCATTTCCTTGGTTGATCTTGTGAATATCTGATATTCATATGAGATCATTAATTATCAATTCCCAATTAATGTATCAGAAAAATAAATCAAGTGGGTTCCATAAACATAAAACATAAATATAATATTAGCTGATAACAAAGGCTTCATTAATGTCCTGCACATTATATTTTATATAATTTCTTCCATGTATTTGAGTCATACCTTTGAACTGAAATTGTGTAAATGTCAAAACTTTAGGTGGCAAAATATTCAAGTCGCTGTAATTGTAGAGGTATCTGTTTTATAAAATATATCTCAAAATTGGGTGCAAGAAATTATTTCTTTTCTTGAGAATGCTCCCTTGCAACTTAAATGTATATCAGACTTTTAATAGGTTGCATTGCACAGAACGGGAATGACTAGAGAGGTGGATTTCAGGACCAATTAATAACAACCGGGTTTAAACATGGTCAAATAATGCAACAATGTACAATTTGTATAATGTAATATATACATTTGTTTATATTTTGCACTTCATTGGTTTAATTGTAATAAATTAAATAAAGTAGACATTAGGTTATCTATTAAGCTTTTCAGTAAAAGCCAAACTTGAGATTCGCCTCTTAAAAACTGAACTTCACAGTGCATGTCCGTCCACAGATGAAGATTGAGGTGTTTTTAATTTTCATTTGGACATTTTGCCTTTTTAAAAACTAAAACATTTTCTAAATATTTACAAATTTGTGGATAATGTATTTGAAGTGTTTTGGGACAGACTAAAATGGAAGGGGATTATATAGTCCCATTTGGACCACTGGTAATCCAGATTTGGTCATCTTGAAAAGTCTCTCTCTGGATCAGGGGTATCCAATTCAATTTTGCTTTGAAAAATTGGTGGAAAAATATGGATTACCTGATCCTGGATAGCAAAATGTTTGAATATTCTGATCCAGAGTAAACTTTTTGAACAACTGGCCCCAGGAAATGAATGCACAGTAAGTCGATGTAAAGTCACTACAAGGAAGACTGAACGTGCACTCTCACTGGATCCCTGAGTCGTATCTGACTGCGGCTCTTTTCTATTTTTATGATCATTGCATTGTCTGATGAGATCAACCAAAATGCAATGCATTCACCTTCCTGTTCTGGCAACACGGACTAAGGCAGTTGAATTGTAGTGTAAACTTTCATAAATCGCGTTGAAGTACTTTACGCAGTTTGAGATGGTGGCAAGTGTGTTGAATGGTGTGATGGCTTTGGAACCTACATCAGCACCTCAGCCTTCAGCGTCTTGTCATTGTGTCATCTGATTTGATGTTGTCACATTCTTCAGTGATGCATCAAAAGGCTTTTCTGTGCCTCCTTGAGTTTCTTAACTCACTTATTTATTACTGCTCATACTTGAGGTGAAGGAAAACCATTTACAGCAGTGGCAGTGCCTCGCTCACTGTGCTTCAGGATAAAGTCGTCCCGACTGTGCTGCGGAGGCCAGGCTCCACTGCTGATCACTCATCTGGATCTATGCATGTCTGCATGTTGTAACTGCATATACTATTTGTGCCCTGATGTACCTATATTTTCCACCAACCTTCTTTTTCCTGCAGTGGTGCATGTTGCACTTAGAAACCTGTTGCTCACTGTGCTTTATGCGGCTCACATGGCCATGGCCTCTCTTGCAGTATAGCTCACTGTTTGTTTTCCATCTCTTCTCATGGTTGGGAGACTTTCTTCCCCCTCCAGTTGTATGAAATAATAGAGATGGAAAATGTCTTGTTTATTTTCTGCAGAGAAAGGGATTCCATCAGGCAGAAAGGCCCTTTCCTCCTTTTCTGGAGCAGAACCAGATCACTGATGTGGTTTCCATTTGTGTCTGATGTTTTCTGGCTAATACTTTCTAATCAGAGTCCATTTCTGTCATGGTAGCTTGTGTGGTTGTCTGCCTCTTTTTATGTGGGTCTGCTGTGTAATGCATGCACTTAGTGTGTCCTGTTGTGTGCTCTGGGCATGTGCACATCTGCGACTGTGCGAGTCTACATTGTATTCCAAGTTTGCGTGTGTGTGTGACTTGCCATTGCCCCCTTTCTTTCCTGCAGGGCCTCAACCATTTTCTTCATTTGTTGCAGCTTTGTGTTTCTCCTCTTTTTTCCCTCCCTTCTCTTTTTGCACTGGGGAACACAATGTCTGGTTTAATATCATTTTCCAATCACTGAAGGCTGCGGGGCAAGGACTTTTGACTGGGCTGTTTCGTTTCAGCTAATACCAAAGAGAAGGGAGAGAAAATAATAATCCTAGTGGATGATAATAGCTGCCGTGATCATTCTGCAGTCATTTGCCTCTGGTGCTCTGTCTAGCTACAGCTCATGTTGCCTTTTGTTTTGTTGCTACACGCAGCTACACTATTATTACAAGCTGTCCGACACCCTTCGTCTCCTCCATGTCCATCTGAGATGTATTCATCACCATCTGGTGGTTTTTACTAAGGGAAAACAAGCAAGGAAGAGATGTGTTTTTAGAGGAGAGGGGAGAACAAAAAAAAAAAAAAAATCCAGTGGATATGTACTTTGAAAATTAATGCTGGCCAGTTGCAGTGCACGTCGTTTTGAAGAGATTCGGGCTCTGAGGAAACTGACTATACAAGAGCTTATGGGAAAATCTTTGAAGAGGTTCAGGGACATGTATAGTCTTCATCTTCTCCCTCGCTGCTCTCCTACCTGTACCCACAGAGGGAGAGAGTCAGACTGAGAAAGAAAGGAGGGATGGAGGGGGAAAAAATCATTATTAACTCATAAGCTGGTTAATGCTGTAGCACTCTCAACCTTCAGCTCAAATGAGAATTTCCGTCATTTACATATCAATTTAATTTCCTGTGTTTCCCTCTGCTCTCTCCCTCCTTCATTAAAAGCAGCATTTGCTTGCCACTGCGATCAGCCTGTAAAACACATTTTCTCTGGGCGTTGAACACACATACACATGTGAAAGACAGTGATGTTTTGACACAAGCAAATGCAGAGATGCACACACCTACATATACTTTGGCTTGTCACACATGGATGTGCGCGTACAAACACACAAACAGACGTGGAGGCAGTACGTTGGCAGGCACGCAGACACAGCAGCTCTGTGACCCGCTGTTGCTCTGTCAGGATTAAACCAGTGATCAGAGAAATGAAAGGGATGCTGTCATTCCACATACAGTAGGCGTCTATACACATCATCCTCAATAATTACACCCTCTCCTTCCTTTGCCTCGCTTCCTCCTCTTATAACCTCCTACCTGTGTGTTTGTCCGTGTGTCTGCGTGCACATATGTTACAGATGTCTTGCTTGAGTGACACCCACCACATCAGATAGTGGCTTTTATGAAATGTGTGCCTGCTTGAATTACACTCAATTTAGGCCTCCTCCCCCCCCCCCCCCCGTGTCAAACACGCATGTCTGAGGTTTGTGTAATTACAGTATATGATATGTGTGTGCATGTATCCCTGTACAAGCATCCTCTTTAGAACTGATACAGATGTGCTAACCCTGCACGCTCACATCTGGTGGTCAGACACTACCTGCAGGGGATATTTGCAGCTGATTAATTCAATCTGGGGCTTTAAACTTATGAATGTGATCAAATATTCAGTTCAAGCAGTTACATAGCAAGACCTCAAGTGTAAAATAGGTTTATAGTCTATTAATTTAAGTTGGTGCCATATGTGACTTTTGGGGTGAAAGTCGATAGGTACCAGATCCAATCTGTCATAGAATGATCCCTTTCAATTTTTTTTAGTAGAATCAATAGAAGAAGAAATCGCACAGGTCAAAGGGTGGATTCAACCTGTGACACTTCACAAACATAGAAAATGACTGACACAGCTGAGGAATGAAGTTCTTTTATTGACCTTATTATAGTGTTACACAGTTCTTTTTTCACACTTAATTTTGATGTTTGCTTGTCATTTTAGTTTTTCATGTCCAAGTAAGTGTTTTCATTATTATTTGGTAAACTGTACAGCTGTAGTATAGTCCTTAATTAGCTTAACTTATTTGTAATATTTTTGTCACTGGCTGCAACATGTCTGGGGTGGTACTGTATAGTGCCTACTCACACTAATGCTAATAGCTCATTATTTGGGAGAAGTGTGTGAGACAGTGTTTTTCTGCTGTGTTATATTTGAGTAATGAGATCTTTTTGCCAAAGCTGCTTTCAGGACAAGATCTCTAAGTGCTATTACAGTTATAGACAAGCTAGCTATTGTAACTACACCAGAACAAACTCACTTTGACTTTTTTTTTTGTTTGTTTTTATGCGAGTCTGAAACTTCTGTTTTTCTGTTTAGCTCAGACAAACACACTAACAGATGTGACACATTGCAGCCGCTTAAATGTTGGATTTCCTTAATTTTTTGTTTTGGTTTGCTTTCCTTATGCTTCCTTTGTTTGTGTTTTAATCATTTTAGCCATCTTTATGAATTCTAAGCACTTACTAAGTAGGTCGGGTCCCTTAGCAAACCTTCCCAGGCCCAGGATTCACACTGAGCCAGTCCACTCCAACCAAAGCATGTGCCCTGAAGCGAGTAATGAAGAAGCTAATACCTTGCTTTTGCTTGCTGTTTGTCCCCTTTTTGTGGCTAATGACTTTGTACTGTAAGACTCCCTCGTATCCAGGGTTTTGTATAACAGCGACTTCTTATTCTAGCTCAGCACTTGAGCGTGTAATAAATGTAAATCTCAGTGTCTGTAACTTGGTCCCCCGAAGCTCATTATATGTGACAAGTGTGTGAGACAGTGTTTGTTTTCTGCTGTGTTGCAGATGAGTAATGAGATCATTCGCCTGTGCCTCCAAAGCATCTCTCTGGACAGGATCTTTACAGGCTACGTGATCTCCTCAGTGACTTTCTGCAGGAAATTTAACCCGAACCCTCAAGTAAGTAAGTTAAAACAATGAGGGTCTGTAAAATGTTAAATTATAGATATTTAAAGCCATAGTTTTATAGTGTTAATTTTAGTAAATAGAGGTTGTAATTTTTCAGTGTTGTGTAGATTTATCTTCACACAACTGTAAAGTAATAATTAGTAATGTATAGTTGAGGCAGGGTTGTGAAGCCACGGTAAATCAAAAGGAGCTGGCCATAGTATGAATGTATTTTCTTAACCTCTAGTGTGGTTTATTGGGCTGCAAACATGCAAGACTTTTAAAATGCTAATCAGCGCCGAACATCATATTTAAGCGTCACAAATTGCAGTCATCGACAAACTAGATAACTACACAACTGCGTTTTAGTTGTCCATTTCCAGCTCATTAAAATCCATAACCTATGTGATATACAATAAGTGTGAAGGCTTAGGCTGCTATGACCCCACTCATCAGCAGCAGCAGAAGTAGTTGCCATTAGGCTGCGCATGCCAGAATTATACAGTGTACACAGAATAAACTAAATGATAATGAAGTAATTGTTATGACTTAATACAGCCGTACAACTGGAAGTATATGTGTTGATGAAACATTGCTTGGGAGCCCCCTTTACATTGCACTGGAAAGGGAGGACTTTGGCCTTGGGGCTCAATTGGGAGGCAAGAGAATTGTGCTTGACTCTACAATCTAAGTCAAAGTTAATGTGTACTGACTGTCCTTGGCCCTGTTTTATGCAGACCAGCACAGACTCTATAATCTAGAAAATCATAATAACTAAATTGGGGTTACAATGGGATTTTAAATAGTTTAGTATGTTCCCAGCTGCACTGCATTTTCAGCTGATCATGTTAACTTTAACACGCACATCTAGGCCACAAGGTCGGTCCTGACTTAGATCAGTTCAGACAGGAAAACATTTTTATGCTGTCAATTTATTATTTCATTGCGTTCATCAGCTGTTTTTATTCATAAATAATGTGATTTGGCTGCAATCAGATCAGTATGAGATCAGTTTACCATCAGTACACGAGGTGCCACAGGGAGTAAACTGTGTGTTGGATCAGCCAGCTTCAACTCGTTCTCTAGAACTAATTTTAATTTAATTTAATGCATAAAACACAGACATGTTTTTCTTATTGTAGAAAAGAATAGTTTCTTGCCTGTAGAAAATGCAATACAAGTGTTAAGTGGAAATTTAGATTAAGAAGCCAATTTACAGCAGATGAAAGTGCTACTTATCAGCAAAACAAAGCTTTGAGCCAAAGGTTACAGCAAGGACGAGCTTACCAACATGTCGGATTTAAAAAAAGTGGAGACCTGGGCGGTGTCGGTTACGCTACTTTTTCAAGTAGTTTGTTGATATTTTCTATTCATCTGTATTTAAAGATTAAGACAAATGCTGCCACACCACTACTGAATGACCCACTTACATCACCAGAGCTAAATTCCAAAGCACTTGTGGTTACTCTTTACTTTCTCCATCACCTCTGTGTAAATGTGAAAGTGGTGGCTGTCACAGCACTGCGTCTGCTACTGATGCGTTGCTATTAATGACACATTCCTCTCTCTAATGATAGCAGTAGACAGGGTGGATATAGAAAATTTAGCTGGGCTAGGGCACAGACTCGGAGAATAGGGCTCCACGATAAATTGTTTTGTGAGCATTATTTAAATCCCTCTGTGACCTTAGTCTCACGTCACAATGATTCTGCTGTGTTTTAACAGGGAAATGCCTTACAACAAACCAAGTGCTCCCTTTTCTTCACTAAGCTGTGTTAACAATAGCAGGAAGATGGTACATCATGTGACAAGCTGTAGAAAGGAAGAAAAGACTGATTCAAAAATAAATCCAACATGTTTGACATTGCAAAAGATATTCTGTGCCCTCCTGCAACTCTTTTTCAAATGTAGTGCTGCCTGTCCTGTGTACCTAGCACCGAATGGCACTTGAGGCACAAATAAATCTGTTTGTCCTGGCTCCACCCCTGGCAATAGAACTGTTGTGTAAAATGACAAAAGAAATCCTGCTCTCTTCAAAATGATACCAAATGCTCTATGTGGACAGCATATCACTGAAAATCTCTGCATGTCCTGCTACTAGTTACTTTCATGTGAATTGGCATTGTGTCAGGCTATTCTTCTTAACATAAACTGTACACCCAAATGTAACTCATCAGATTATTCCCAACAAAAGATGAGCACAAGTATAATGCAAAAAAAAAAAAAGAATGTTTTAGCAGGTCAGTGAGAGAGACGAGCAAGAAACTGTGCTTCAAGAGGTCTCCTACCATTTTTGGTTAATCAGTGGCTTTCTGAACTGCAGATTTTCACTTTATCATCATAAGAGAGAGTCTGAAAGGCTCAGAGTGTTTTTGCTGCCTGGCACGTGCGCGCACACACTTCCAAACTCTCCAACACCCTTTTGGGCCTCTGGCCTTCTGCACGGGCACTCGACCTCATCCAGCCAATTAAAGCCAGTGCTTAGTTCCTGATCGATGGCTGAGGTTGTAGTTGGGCAGGATGAGGACAGCAGGGGAGGAGAGGAGTGGAGTGTTCAGGAAGATCCACTCTGTGACCCAGTGAGAGTTATTTGGTATCCCAATCTAACGCTCCTCACCCTAAGGTCACGCTTTAATGTGCCAAATGCATCAATTCATGGAATTAGTTTTTAATAAGAAAATTAAGTTCAGTAAATCAGCATGCAGTACTGCAGTTTGTAAGGATGTCTGTTATATTATCAGAAGGTCATTGAATTCTAAAAACAGTTTGTTGGAGCACTGTAGTGAGTTCCTAACTAAAGCCATTTTCACACATGAACTCCCGACAATGGGGGGGGGGGGGGGCGTGGCACGGTGACGGTATCCCA
>NW_018128118.1:320657-348442 GCF_001952655.1 Monopterus albus
TTACCATCAGACGTTTGTGTGCTTCCGGTTCCTTGCCAGTCACATGATATAATGGCCACTAGCTCCATGTGAACGCTTCGCTCTAAGGCGCTTTTATGGTAAAGAACATTCTAAGTCCAATATGACTGACTTGGACATTTACGTTCTCACATAAAGCTCTTCTGGGTAATTTCAGGGTTCCAGTGCATGTCTGAAAAGGACAAGGAGAACGACCCCAGCGTTTATTTTGTGCTTTCTGTACTTGCCCGGTAGACACTCTATGTAGGAGAGATGCATAAGTTTGAACTTTCAAATAGTCCAAATCTGAATAATTTCTTTTTGCAACAGTTCTCTTTATTTACAGAATTTCCAAGAGACCTTGAACTCAGGAAGACTCTCAGAAAAAGATGGCCTCCTTTTGAAAAATAAATGAAGCATTCCCTGCTATCTCTAGTCAGCCCTTCCTTCATCAGCGGCTGGTGAAGGAGGGAGGGTGTTAAGTAAAGAGACACTGATCTGTTTTTCTCCCCCTTCCGATATCACACCAGAGCCTGTCACCCACACAGCCAATATCACAGTTAGTCCACACACTGGGTTCAGTCACAGGGCAGGAAAAGAAAGCACAAGGGTGGGAGGATGAAATGAGGAAGAAGACCGGAGCATGTCCTGGTGGCACGGAGCAACAGGGTACATGGCACATGCTTACAATGCAGTGTTTTAGTCCCCTCTCCAGCTTTTTTTGTCTGTCTCCGTTACATAATGTTGGAAGGAAGTAAACACTGACAAGCAGCGTTGCCAACAAGAGAACAGGGTTATGAAATGAAGAGAGATGAATGGGAGAAGAGTGGAGAGGGGAGAGGAATAAGGAAGTAAATAAGGAGGGGGAAAAACATGTCAAAGACGAGGACCAGTGGAGTGGTGTTGTATATGCGGTAGGAATAAGCAAAAGTGGACTTTTACATCAGAATGCACCTCATTTGATCCGACACTAGTGGACCCATACATATTTGCTAGATGTGAAAAGCATGATCCAGGGAAATTGGTGAAGTGCTGTGAGATGCAGTGTCAACATAACAATACTGACAGATTGGAAACCCATTTATTAGTCCCCCAAGGATCCCACCATCTCTGAATTTGTCACAGAATTAGCTATCAGCCAGGGAATGCAGCCTCTTCTGAGGCAAATGGAATAAGCAGCAGAATAAAGTGATAAATTGAAATTCTACTGGCAAATTGTCACCAGTGCCACAGTAGCCAGCCTATAGCATTTGCATCTCAGACTTATGCACACATCATTTGTCACATGTTTCTGTGGCGACAAATTGGTCACTCCCATGCAGTATTAAGTGCAATACAGTGATTCTAGATGCTACAAAACAGACTGTCATTGCAATTCAATCTTTTTGATGTATGAATGCCAATTTCTTAAAAACTGACATTTAAGCTCACTGTAGTCCGTATTGTTTTGGCAGAAATGCAATTAAGAAATCCTACTGTGCAATAATAGATATAATATTTAATGCCTCTCTAGGGATGTGGATAATCGGGAGCTATGTTTGTGATTTCTGCTCCAGCCAGGTTCCTGTTATGCAGGCTGTCAGAGCTACAGCTTTCGGCCTCATCACACAACACCCTGCCTTCATAAATTAGTGCACCAGGTGTTGAGCCTTCCATCAGGCTCTAACTATTTCTTTTCTTTATTTCCTCACTTGGCCTCGCTTCTCTTTTCTGTTGTTTCTTTTGCTTTTACCCCCGCCTCTCCCTCTTTCCTCATCTCCTTCACCTTCCTCCTCGCGCTTGCTCCCTCAGCAGCCAATTTAACATCTCAAGGAGACTTGGGAGTGTAAAACGCATTCGCAGATCGATCAAGCATGAGGCGTCGCCATGAAAACAGGGATGAGTCACAGCTTCTCTGCTCTCTTTACTGTTAGAACATATAGACAGGTGACAGTGAAAAGGAAAAAAACCAACATAAATTGTTTCCTGCCACCAGAACAGCTTCAGTGCACTTTGGCATTGACTCTACAAGGCTCTGAACTTTACTGGAGGAATGAACACCGTCCTTCCAAAGGATATTCCCTCATGTGGTGTTTTGATTAATGGTGGTTTATGTTTAATGGTTTATTTAACAGGAACAATGTACATTAATAAACATTACTGTAAATGCACCGCAATTATTCAAAAGGCTATTTTTCATGCGTAGTCCCTGGACAAATGTTAGAGTTGCGGTCACCTCTTACTGTACCTGTACCTCTAGCCAGCTGGTATGCAGTTGTTATGTAACAAACCGTATAAGAGGAGAAGCCAAACGTGTATAATCTTGTATATCAAATATTTATGTATTTAACCAAATTTTCCCAACTCAGCAAGTTGTTTTTTTTTTATATTAAGCAATTATGAAAAGGTACCAATTTCTTTGTATAAAAACTAATGGTTTCAGAGTAGTGTTGTGACCAGGTTTTTAAACAGGAAGTGATATGAGAAATGACCATAGGATGTGTACTTTATAGCTGTATTTATTGACAAATAGCTTTGTGTGAGTCTGAAGTCAGAGAGATTGGATTCAACTCCATTACACACCTGGAGATGCTGTCTTAACACGTTGCTCCAACATCTCCCACAGGTGTTCAACTGGGTTGAGATCAGGTGACTGTGAAGGCCACACCATGAGATTCACGTCAATTTCATCCTCGTCAAACCATTCACTGACCCCCCGTGCCCTGTGGATGGGGGCACTGTCATCCATTCATGTATTCAGGTTTTTCCTTTAATTTGTCACTTACTGTATCTGTGTATGTGTTAAATTAGGCTGCGTGTCAGCCACACACTGAACTGTTTACTTGGCTTAAATAACCCTCAGAGGTGTAAGTTGATATGGTTTCTCCATGCACTGTATGTGTATGTATTGTAAATGTGCGTGTGAGAGGTATCAGTCTTGTATGTGAATGGACATGTTGTACGAGCATGGCGTGGCGACACATGATAAATGTGAGGTTGGCCGCAGCCTGCCCTCCCTCCTCTCTGTCCTCCTGGTGGCCTCTCTGTTGTGTTCCCTTTATCTCTTCCTCTCTCTATCACTGTCGCTCACAGCATTTTCCATCACTCTCCTCCTCTTTCTTTCTGTTCTTTTAGACCACTTCCAAGCACTGGCTATTCACTGCTCCTTGCATGCGCAGCCATGCAAGACACACATGCAAATACAGTCTCTCTCTCTCTCTCTCTCTCTCGCTCTCTCTCTCTCTCTCACTCACACACACACACACACACACACACACACACACACACACCCACACACACACACATACACCTTTCTGTCTTTATTTAATCACTGGCTCTATTACAGGGGATATTTTCCCAGACAATGCCTCTGAAGGCAGTGAGCCAGGCAGGGGGAGATCTCTCTATCCCTCATCACATGGAAGCCACAGTACTGGCACTCCCACTGACTGAGATGAATGAATTTAATATATCTCCCTTTTGAAGCACAGATGACCTCCTGATATGGCTCTCTGTCTCTCTGTGGCAGGAGACCTTTATTTTTTTGCTCTGCCCATGAAATCTGGAAATGCACAGGAAGACATCTGAAGGGATTCTGACAGAGACTAATTTGTTTTGTGGCCTGACATGTATATCTTTGTCCGTATAGAAGCAGCCACATTTTTCGCCCCCTCCCTTTTATGATCATGAGATATCTCTTATCATGGGCATTTGCAGGCGAGTATGTTTGTGTGCAACCTCTCTATCACAGCCGCAACAAGCTGTGCTTTTATGCCTGAAACATATTGTATTGAAGTCAGTTTAATAGCTGCTGTAGCTGGTGTGATAATATAGAGCAATGTAAAACTATTTTTAAAAATAAAGAAATTAGTTGGGTTTTTTTTTTTCACTTTTTTGATGTGGAAATTATTCTACTGTCAGCTGCTGTAATGCCTCAGGAGTAGGTCAAAATTACACTTTTCAGAACCGGATTAATAAAGAAAATGCAGTGTATCATAAGACTATTTGTCTCCGGTGAAAGATTTACAAGCTACTGTATCTAGTGGAACATCACATTATAAGCATATAAGCTAGTTAAAACTAGCTCCTCCTTTACCTGCTGCAACATTAAATATGATGCACGCAATAACTATAGTCCAGTAATGATACATTAATGCTAAATATGCCATTTGGCACAATGTGAGTACTTGTGTTTAGTACAAACCCCAATTCCAGTGAAGTTGGGACACTGTGTAAAACATAAATAAAAACAAAATACAATGACTTGAATGAATTGAATACGCCACAAAGACAAGATATTTAATGTTCAGACTGATAAACTTTGCAAATGTTCACTCATTTTGAGTTTGATGCCTGCAACACATTCCAAAGTACAGAACACTTAATAAGCATTTGGGAACTGAGGACACTAACTGATGAATCATTGTAGGTGGAATTCTTTCTCATTCTTGCTTGATGTACGATTTCAGTTGCTCAGCAGTCCAGGGTCTGCGTTGTCGTATTTTGCACTTCATAATCCGCCACACATTCTCAATGGGATGTCCCTGAAAAAGACGTCACTTGGATGGCAGCATATTTTGCTCCAAAACCTGTATGTACTTTTCAGCATTAATGTTGCCTTCACAGATGTGCAAGTTACCCATGCCATGGGCACTAACATGCCCCCATACCATCACAGATGCTGGCTTTTGAACTTTGTGCTGATAACAATCTGGATGGTCCTTTTCCTCTTTAGCCGAAAGGACATCACGTCCATGATTTCCAAAAACAATTTGAAATGTGGACTTGTCAGACCACAGCACACTTTGCATCAGTCCATCTCAGATGAGCTCGGATGCAAAGAAGCCAGCGGAGTTTCTGGGTGTTGTTGACTTTGCATGGTAGAGTTTTAACTTGCACTTGTAGATGTTGTGACAAACTGTTTTAATTGACAATGGTTTTCCAAAGTGTTCCTGAGCCCATGTGGTGATGTCTGTTTTTAATGCAGTGCCGCCTGAGGGATCGAAGGTCACAGGCATTCATTGTTAGTTAATGGCCTAGACGCTTACGTGCAGAGATTTCTCTGGATTCTTTGAATCATTTGATGATATTATGGACTGTAGATGATGAAATACCTAAATTCCTCGCAATTGTACATTGAGAAACGTTGTTCTTAAACTGTTGGACTATTTGCTTACGCAGCTGTTCACAAAGTGGTGAACTGTGCCCCATTCTTGCTAGTGAATGACTGAGCCTTGGGATGCTCCTTTTATACCCAATCATGACGCTCACCTGCTTCCAATAAACTTGTTCACCTGTGGAATGCTCCAAACAGGTGTTTTTTGAGCATTCCTCAACTGTCCCAGTCTTTTGTTGCCCCTGTCCCAGCTCTTTTGGAACGTGTTGAAGGCATCAAATTCAAAATGAGTAAATAATTGCAAAAACAAAGTTTATCAGTCTGACCATTAAATATCTTGTCTTTGTGGTGTATTCAATTAAATATGGGTCAAAGGATTTACAAGTCATTGTATTTTGTTTTTATTTATGTTTTACACAATGTCCCATCTTCATTGGAGTTGGGGTACTTATGTACCTGGGTAACATTTTGAATGCAGGGCTTGTAACAGTATCTTTTGCTCTGTGCTATTGTTACTTTTACTTAAAGGAACTGAGTACTTCTTCCACTACTGGGTAAAATTAAGTTTAGGTTGGGGTTAGGTATTTAATTATGATGAGGCTCATGTAAGGGATGCGTTAATGTATTCACAACTGTAGAAAGACTTGACTGTGTGTGTGTCAGTCTGTTCTGATGATGTGCTTCCACACTAAAGTAACTCCTCTCTTATTTCCATCCTTATTGAATGTAGTGCTCTCCTGAGACAGCAGAGGTGTTGATGTCTCTGGTCATTTTTCTGTCTGTTATAACCAACCTTCCCAGTGTGCTATGTTAAGTCACACTTAATTAAGCCCCAAATTGGATGGATTTACACTTATCCAGATGGCAAAATGCATTTTATTGAGTATTTATCCCATGAGGTTTTGGCTATACTGGTCAGGTTGCAGTGATTCACATTTCTCCATAGCTAACTGCTTTGCTAAGTACAGCACTCTGTATTCAGGCAAATTTATAGTGCACTGACAATGCTACACACAAATCCTGAAACCCCAACCCCATATCAGCCGGTCATTTGTTCAAACTGGAAATATGATTTTACTTAAATATGATTAAGGTCTTTAAAACTTCATGAAGGGCTGACTTCTTGTTAGACCCATCCAGTCCATATTGGCAGGTTTTGGGAAAAATATTATTTTTAAACGTCTGTATATAGTAGCAATGGTTTGATTTAAAATAATCTAAACATGACATAGTGATAGAAAATGTGTCTGGCAGAAAAGGGTGACTCATCTGCTCCAAACTGGTTCATGATTTTATATTTAGATATTTTTTTCCTGCAGTTTAATGGTCTTTCTATTACCCTAGCCTAGCACACACACACACACACACAGAAGTCACTGTTTAGACACATATGTCAGTTAGTCATTTTCTTTCACCATTTAACGGTATATTTAGAGAGTCTCAAACTTCTCCAGTGAATGACTCTGATGAATTAAGAGGTCACAGTTTATACAAAAAAAAATCATCATATGTCCCCTAAGTGGAAAACTGTTATGAAAGAAATGTAAAACACATCATTTATATACCCAAAACACCTGCAGGTCTTTGTATGTGAGCAGAATTGGGCATTTATTTGTGTGCACTGGTATGTGTGAGAGTGAGAGAGCAGATTTTTATTTTTGACACACACACACACACACACACACACACACACGGCACGCAGAGTGTTGTTAATTTCCGCCCAGGCAGGGGAACAGCCACTAAAAGTATCACTGAAGTGATGAATGTGCTGCTTGGCATGGGCATCAGTGTTTAATCTGAGCCGTTGGAGAAATAGCACCACATCACTTCAAATGACTTCCTTTCATCTGCAGTTAGAGATGGAGAGTCACAGATGTGGACACGCTCCTCTTCTCCTTGTTTCATTTCTCCTGCACAAGTTATAATGAACTTAAAACCCCATCCTTCATACCTCCGCCTTAAATGCATGTGCAGCACTTTTGTGTACACACACATCTGTGTGTGTACTGTATGTATTGCATGCACTGTAAGACCAGGGATGGAAGAGTATTATACTATAGCATGTTTATCATGTTGGTTAGTAAACTGCTTCAATAGAAACCCTGGTCTTTACTCTAGTTGATCTAAAGGGAATCATACAGCGCTGCCGAGCAAATTAAACAAAGCAACTCAAATTGGCCGTTTTATTACACTCACTAATTATATTACACTTACCCAAGTCATATGTCTCCTGCAAGTTTTGCTGACATCTGGTGTTTCAGTGTTGCATCCACTGCAAGCCAACAGTGTTTATGGAATGGTTGATCTGTTTTTCCAACATGTACCTTTATTAAACAAATTAAGATTAATTACTGTAATCATCTAATAGAAGGCCCCGGGGCCAGAACGAGCTGCTGGAGCCCAGCAGCCTTCACATTCCTCCCACACTGTGCATTGTATACAATATATACCCTCCCTCCTCCAAATAGCAAATACTGTAAATACAGCAAGCCACATACTGTATGAAATATTACATTCGCTTGGACCCCGAAGGCAAATCTGTGCTGTATTGCAGTCTGGCCCCAAATTTGCTGCATGTCAGTTTGTGGTCATTACATTAAGCACAAACGTATATTGGAATATACAGGGACAGGTTTTGATTTCAGTGTAGCTTATCACTATTTCCTTGATTTATTTATGTATTTTTTGTGTACTTGTGTGCTAGTTTTCTTTATTTAGGTGTGGTTGTGTGTGTGTGTTTTTTGTTTTTTTGTTTGTTTTTTTATAGCATTTCAACTTTTTTCCATTTGTTTAAGAATAAAAACTATTATTGCCTCGCATGGACAATTCGGGAGTGAATGCTTATTTTAGATGTACCTGAGGATTTACATGAACATATTCCGTTATCCATCCATGGAGGTGGATAATAGAAAACAAATTACAACATTAACAAAGAGGATGGCGGCAGTGACAACAGTCATGGTCTCAGCAGTGTAAATGGAGACTGAAAAGAAGGGAATACCCACAATCACAGATGCAGTATAAGTATACATTGGACTTCTCTAGATTCTCACCCAGCTAAACAAACTTGTGCTGCTAGTATTTGACAAAACAGCCTCCACAACCTAGGAGGCTAGTGTGACTTTTGATAAACACAATATCACCAAAATTGATCTGTGCACAGAGCGGTTTTGATTTCAGTTAATGTAACACTGTAGGTCATGGATATTCCCAAATATATCTGATGTTTTACCGTGTATGTAATCATAACATAAAAGTTTGTGGACAGTCTGACAGTCTCCATTTAGGCGTTCCTGTGTTTTGTAGGTACAGTGAGGAAAAGCCAGCTTTCCTTGTATGCCACTGCTGTATGTTTTTCTTGGAGATGTATGTCAAGCTACAAACCTACTGGAAAAAAAAATTCTATGCTGTACTCAAGGCTCTCCAAGTTTGACACAGAGCATAAAATGTAATGAATCCTTAAGCATTCCCTTCACACACACTCTTGGTGTGGGAGCAAAGGGTCATCAACTATGTTGTAGTTGTGTGAGCTTGTAAATTTGATGCGTGGGTAACTGTAGTCACAGCAAAGGAATAATGTTGTTCTCTCAAGTATTTGAGGAAGTGTCACGTGCAGTTCCACTCTACCTGGTGTCACCTTGGCTTCACTTGAAGTCCATTTCTCCCTTCTTTAGCTTCCCATTTCCACTGTGAGCAGCTACTATAAACTTTGGTGTCATCAGGATTACCTTTCCATCAAGGGAAGTATGAAGTGTGAAAAGCAATCTAAGAAATGCCAGGCCACTGATACACAACTTCAGCAGATGCAATTATGCCAATGACAGATCTTTTTCTGACCTTTATCCCTCAGCCCTGTACGGATGGCGCTTTGCCACTGTGACAGACGTGTTTTGTTTTCATGCACTTTCCAATTTGGTGACAGCTGGAAACCCAGCTATAAAATGCTGAGGTGCTCATCTGTTTGAAAGACAGCTTGACTTTTTATGCCACTCTTTTTCCTTGACTCTATTTACTTTTGTTTCTTATTTCTCTGCCAGTGTAACATTCTCATTATTTCTTTACCTGTCTCCCTGTTCCCATTTCTTTCGTCTCTCTCCTCTTTTGTTCTCTTTTTCTTTCTGTCATCTGTATTTCTATCAGGTATTCTCCAAAGGCTGGGCCCTGGACCAGACCAGGGTTTTTGTTCTGGTTGACGCATTTGTTCAAAGGTTCAGAGACCTGCTGGAGGTGTATTGCTTTCTTACACAACCATAGCCAAAGACACACACCTGCACACACAGTATTGCAGTCCACATCCCAGGTCTCATGCTGTTGAAACAGGTGTCAGACGTATTCAGTGTCATCCACTTCATCTCATGTTTTCATGCTGCTTCTGCCACTCATACTCCTGAATATATCTGAAACACTGTCTGAATGCTTGCTTTTTCTTTTCTTATTATCCTTGAGTTTACCCATGCTCATACCTCTTTGTCGTACAAACTGTCATCTCTCCAATGGGAATGCATATTTGTCCTCCTCCTCTCCTTTTCTCATTCTGCTCTGAACTGGCGAACCTGTATGAACTCTCTACATCAAAGATGGCATTTTAACAATAAAAACCTACATATAATTTGAAGTGAGATGTCAGATTACTTTGGTTTGCAGTCTTTGCAAACTGCCGTTTGCCCCTAACAACAAAACTCTTTTGATATAATTGATTGCACTGTTATGATGCAGCTCCGTTCACCATTACCCTCACAAATTGGCATGTCTGTGATCTTTAATATGTTTTAGCTTGACCATGGGCTGCCTTTTCCCATTTTATTTTCCCCTTCTCTTCATTTATTTCACATATCCTCTATATCTCTGCTATTGTTGACTAAGCTTCTCTGTGGACTTTGGTTGAAGATATCCTTGAATGCAGATATCCTCCTTTACAAAGCCATGGGATGTGACCTTGAATATATTTGGTCTTCGCTGTTCTCAGTTATCAGATAATAACACATACATACTCTTTTTTTTTTAATTATGTACATTTTGTCCTTTCATATCTGTTGTACTACTGCTTTACATAGATTATACTACGTTAAGCTATGCAGAGCAGTGTTGTTACTTAACATTTGTTCATACTTACCTCTGTTACAGCTTTGCCATTGGGGATATCATTTTCTTCTGGCCACATGACCGCCAGCAGCCGCCTGCCTGTTGAGAGGAGGGTCAGCTGAGGATTCTTCCGGGCTTTAATGGCTGCCAGGGGCTTGAGGTCACCCACTGCCTGCTGGAGATACAGAGAAACGTCCACTGCTGCCCAAGGATTCTACACTTCATTGGCACAGGCATCCCAGATGTCAAAACACCACCTGGCACAATGATTACAACAGGGAGTGCTGTTTATTTTTAAAGGACAATGACACATTTTTCCTGTTTCGTGTTTTCTTGTTGCCTCACATATGGGCTCCAGTGACCTTTTTGGCCTGGTGTGTGTCAGTACTATTACTCAAGTGATAAGAGTTGACAGAGCTCATACAGAAGCTTACCTGAATCAAGGCAAGGGTTGTTGGGTGTTATTAAATTGAGCCAAAGGCCATTAAAACTGTCTACAACCTTCTACATTCAGACAGACATGACTTCAATTCTTTTCTGTAACAAACAAAAAGGTTGTGATGGTTGTATATATGCCAATAATAACTTTAAAGAATAAATTGGCATTTATGCATTAACTGGGAGTAATGACACCTCAACATGTGGACTGGGGAGAGCGGGAATCAAACTGCCAATCCTGTGATCAGGGGTCGACCCGCTCTAACCCTGAGCCACAGCTGCCCCAAAGTACTTAACACAATGGTCACAGATAAGACATTAGAATGGAAATTAAAATATTGAATGCAAATTAAAAGCAACAATTACATGACAGCACAAAGTAACAACATGCAACTGTTGGGACCTGGTACTTTTAGGAGAGCTGTGGCTGTGTGACTGTGGACTCATCCCTGTCCTCATTATACTTTGTACCCCTTTACTTCAGTCTTCTCAAGACTAACCTCTGAGTAATTTATATCAAAGGCAGACATACTTTCTTCCGGAAATTTGAAACATAAGTGTCCCTACTTTCAGCTAAACGGCACAATGAAGCCAGTTGGTCACTGAGTAATGGAAGAAAGATAAAAGCAAAGTGCCAAATTGAGTAGAAATGAGATACATGAATTAAAAGCAGCAGGAAAAAGAACTGTCTTTTGTTTAGTTTTAAAAGTGACTACAACTGGGGCAGAGCTATGTTCTAATGGCAGCCGGTTCCAGTTGTGGGCGGCATAATGCTAAAAGCTCTTTCACCTTGTTTAGTTCAAACTCTGGGCACCACTAGCTGACCAGTCTGTGCAGATCTGAGTCACCTACCAAGCTTCAGCAAACATATCTCTGATATATTTTGTGCCCAGACCATTGAGAGATGTGTAGACAATAAGTAAGGGCTCAAGTTGAATCCTCTATTTAACTGGAAGCCAGTGCAAAGATCTCAGGACTGGAATAATGTGTCCTCTCTACTTGATGTCTGTCAGTATTCTAGCAGCAGCATTTTGAATGAGTTGCAATTGTCTGATGGTCTTACTGGGGAGACCAGTCAGGAGAGCTTTACAGTAGTCTACCCTGTTAGAAACAAAAGCATGAATGAGCTTTTCTAAATCCTGCTTAGACAAAGTTTCCCATTTTAGCTTTGATGTGGACATTAAAATGTAGATCCTCGTCAGTGATTACACCAAGATTCCTGACACGTTTTTTTTGTGTCCTGCACTTAAGGTAGTCACTGAGTGCCAGCTTAATTTCCCTGTCCCACAAACATTGTCACAGGAAGGCATGCTGAGCAGCAGTAGAATGAATATTATTGTCACTGCGTTGTTTCTCCTGGTGCAGCTGCAGCACAGCCCTCAGTGAGGAGCTAAATGAGCGAGGACAGGGTTAATGGATGTCACAAAGCAGTGATAAAATATGTGATGAAAGTCTTACAACTCAGCTCAGCAGAATGTCCATGGTTTTAATGTAGTTTTTACTAGTGTCAATGTCAGGCTTGTGTGGTAATTGTTTAAATCAAAGTTAAAATGACCATATGTTATAAACGTGATTAGAACAAGCTAGATGCTTAAACATTAAATTATTTCTTTTGTAACGCAAAGCAGTTTAATTGAGTTTGTTGCTGAGTGAAATAAATACAGATCACTTGGGGGTCTGATAGGAGTTGGGTTCAATAAGTGACTTTGGAACTGGTTTCAGATTAAATAAAATGACATCAAGCCTCAACCCTATATGTATGTCATACCTTAAACTCTGCAGCTGCAACTACAGTGTATTTATTGGAATACTGTTCTATGTATGTAGATGTCCCGTATTCACTGTTTGCATTCCTTTAAATGATGCTGAGCATTCTCTTGATGCAAGACAATTGTAAGAGTATTCTGCCTGATCATCTAACAATGGTGATCGTTCATATACATATAGCTGTAGTCTTCCCAAAGGTCACACTCATAGATAAAAACAGGAGAGAGTGGGATTTAGCAAGGCTTGTGTCAAAACCACTGCCTTGTTATGTGCTTGGTTTTTTTGAGGCATTCAGTTTGAGGTGTTCAGGCGTTTGGTCATTGAGAATGCCTAGCAGGAGCGGGAGGGATGTCAATAGACTCAAATGTGCATCACTATCAAATTTAGGAGTATATGCGGCTGTCTTGTCTGCAGGTTCTAAAGAGCAGGTTTCTCCTTTCTGTTTACTCTCTGGAAAAAAATAACCAACTTTGAGCAAGGAGAGCAGTAAACATTTGATATGAGAGGATCATGCTGATAACTGGTATGAAATCCCTGGGCTGTCATCAGAATTTAGATGTGTGGTGTTGCTTGAAGTAATAGAGATAAATGTGCCGTGGCTGAGAATCTATCTTGTTTCCTCCCTCTGAGTCGGTGCCTTGCCCCGTAAGCCAGGGTAAAATATCTCTTCTGTTATGCTAGTTCACACACATTCAGACAAGGGTGTTTTGTCATCTTTTTTCGCCATTTGTCGAGTAATAATGGGTTGCTGTACACTGTTGTCTGACAGGTCAGGAATCGGCTTTCTTCTCTGCTGCACACACACGTATGTAGGCAAAACATCATATTCACCATTATCTAGTCACATCACTGTAGTCCGTTGTCATTTGGTTTGCATAGAAACACAGTTTTGTGCATAGGTTGATACTGTTGTCATAGTTTGTGGAATACAGGACAAATCCGTTGTTTTGTTTGTTTTTTCAAGACTATGACATGTAACAAAGGTTCAGTGGGCATTATCAGTATGTGGTATCCACCAGATGCCCGATTCCAATAAAGATTATTAATTTGTACAACACATGTAGATCTCAAAATGTTTTAATACTTTAAAAACATACATCTCAAAGTAAAAGCATATTTAATGAACTATGCAAAATGAATTCCCCAAGCCCTACACACACACACACACACACACACACTCACTATACATATAGTACATAAACCCACATCACGGAAAGGTTTTCAGTCTAGAGCTCCTAATGAATGCTGTCCATTCCTTGCAACCAAAGTGCATCCAATTAGTGTTGCGTCCAGACAGCCTGTCTACATGAAGTATGGAGTGTGTGTCTTTAAATTTTACATTAAATGCTTAGTTAGTATGTACCTGCCAGATGAATGATCTTGCAGTACCACAAATCTTTGTGTTTGCTTGTGTGAACATGTGTAATTTATGTTGTAGGGCCTTTGATCTCCCACTGGAGGAGGACATGAAGAAACGACCATTCATTGACATTCAAAGCTTCCATGACAGCAAGTCGTATGACTTCTTATCTGAATAACATGATCAAAGATGGATGAGGTGCCTGTGTAACGTGTGTGTGTGTGTGAGAACTTGTATGTTCATATGTTTTACATTTCAGTAAACAGTATGTGTGTATTTATATGTACATATTCAACATAAGGCTACCTCTCTATATATATCGAGTAAAAAGTAAAATCATGACAGTAAAGACTTGACCATCCATGGACTCGTACTCACCCTGTCTTCATCTGGCACAACAAGATCACAAGGTCTTGGCAAACGGGCTTCACTGGCAGTGTGTGTGTGTGTGAGACAGAGATTGGGGTCATGGGGGTTGCAGTGTTGTAGCCAAGACAAACAGCTGTACTCTTATCTGGGGCAGGTGTTACACAGCAACTCAGCACATTGAAATTAGTCAAATCAATATGCTGTTTCCGCTTCTCTGCATATTTGTGTGTGTGAGTATTGGGTACCTTCCTGTTTTAGATGTCTGTCCATCCATCATCATTTTATCCTGGCTGGAGCCTATCCAAGCTGACGTTGGGCGAGAAGCGGGGTACAACCTGGATGGGTCGCCAGTCTACCACAGGGCTGACACCCACACTCACTCCTAGGGACAATTTAGTTGCCAATAAACCTAAGATGCATGTTTTTGGACTGTGGGAGGAAGCCGGAGTGCCCAGAGAGAACCCACGCAGGCACAGGGAGAACATGCAAACTCCATATAGAAAGGCACCGGGGCTCAAACCCAGAACGTTCTTGCTGTGAGGCAAGAGTGCTAACCACTGCCTCGCCATGCTACCCTGTTTTAGATGTGTACTTTATCTATTTAATCACTTTGTCTCTTCAGCTAGTATTAATGTGTCTGTGTTTTCACATGTGCATGTATGTATGTAGGCTTCACACTTACCTACACCCTTTCTGCCATCTATTGCATTTACACTTACCTGGCTAGAAATTGTAGAATGCCAGTTGTCTCTCTGGTTTGCAATGGGCCACCGATACCAAAGTCTATTTTACTTCCTTAAATGGACCATAGAGAACTGCCCGTTCTATCACTTTAATACACAGAGAGCCGAGGCACTTTTCCCACAATCGTCTTGGTGTGTAGATTATCCACCCTCCGTTGATTTCTGAGCTTTCCGAGAGCTCTGAGGTCTGTCTCTGCTTCCCAGTGTGTACTGCATTCACTGCAAGCCTCTTTCTCACGCTCAACCAACTTTATGTATTCATCCATAAATATAAACACTACTCTCCTGAGTAAAGACTCTTTCCATTGTCTTGCTGTTTTCCTCGTATTTTCATCCGATGCTCTTACTCACTCTCTCTCCTTTTTTTTTTTTTTTTTTTTAAACATTGCACTTTTTACTGCCTTTCTTCGCTGCCTTTTTCTAGCTGTTCCTTACTTATTGTGCTCATTCATGCTAGCATCACAACAGTAGAGTAGCAACACCTCTGCTTGCGTCCTCTCTGGTTCTGAGGTCAGGTCTGCTGGAGACCTTGTTGGGTCTAACTAAACTGAGACTGAGACTACACTTAGCCTCACTTCGGAAGGAAATTAAGTTTGAATACAGAAGGCAAATGGGAATTTTTTTTTTAGTAATAAATTACTAAACATTCACAGTTCCTTTCCATTCATATTGAAAAAGATGCAAAACTCCATTTTAAATTCTGAATTCTTCTGGTTTAAAGAACAAGGCTGGAAATTTTATACGTTTATTTTCAACCAGTGCCATGAAAAGACCAGAACCAACAATGTTTGTATTCCAAATAGTGTGTGTGTGTGTGTGTGTGTATATCTGAAAGCTGATTCACCTTGTGCCTTGTGGTCTATGTGCCATAGACCTCCATTGTTGTCCATAAACCCATCAGTGAGCCACACAGTTACGCTAGGTGACATGTTGGGCACAGTAATTTATTGAGAAGGTAAAGGGATGCTGATCTATATGTAGAATCATATTTCTTCCAAATTTATACATGTAATCTAATATACAAATGCATTAGTTACACAAAACATAATAATAAAAAAAAATATCAGTTTATTCTGGCTTCTGTCAGGGGTTTGGGGATGTTTCTATTAGATGCAAATAAATTCAAGACCGTGCAAACGACCTTATTGTCAACAAACCCTGAACTTAATATGGCAATATACACTCACTGAGCACTTTATTAGCTACACCTGTACCGTTGAATGCAGTCCAAATACAACAGCCCTTCCATAATATTCATCGTTATGAAGCTCACGGTGTTTGAATTTTTGCTGAAATTATGGGAAATGTATAAATTCATTTGTTAATTATAGTTAAAGGTGGTGTTTTACTGGGCTGCAGTATATTTAGTGTTCCTAATAGTCTGACCTCTTCATAACTAGATGCATTTAAAGAGACACCACTGAATATAATGCAAAATATCAAAAGTCTAGCTACCATGCTGTGTCCCACACTAAATCTGTTTTTAAAAGCCCAGTTTATATCGTATCCAGTTGCAGATGAATTGCAGGCTGCATGTACATGTACTGTAAATATGGATTTTCCTCCTGGTTTTGGATAAATTCCTTGGTATTTTTTGGTAATATTCCATTCACATCCACCTTGTGTTGTCTTTGCACTGTTTAACACTACCTATAAATCAGCAAGTCGCCTGCTTTCGGCTCTAACAAGCTAATTAGACTTGCCTGTCAATGACATATCAAACGCAGTGTCCAAAATAAACCCAGTAATTCATGTTTAGACTTTTTCTGTCCGCGACAAAACAATCCAAAATAGTTAAAAACCCAGCATTTAAACCAGGAAATGAAGGTCATAAAATAAAGGTAATAAAATAACAGGAGAGTAGTTAAACTGCCAGCACAATTTAGAGCAACCTTAGCTACAAACACAAACTTTTGGCCTTCCTGTTCCTTTTAAATCTTGCTTTCAAAAGCAAAAAACAAGAGATAAAACAAAACTGAAGCCTGCACTTGATCCAAAATGGAAAAAAATGTGATGGATTCATGCCCAAATTGCAAACTAGTGGCTGAATGTGGACGCTTTCTTACCCTCTTCTATGTCCTGGCCTTCTTTTCTCTCTCTCACAGGCGTACTACACACACCTATTAGCAGACTTTTGCAAAGTGAATAAACAGAGAGAGTAGAGTGAGAGTCTTTGCCAGCAGACTTATGAACTTTCAACTTGAGAAGAATATTAAAGCCACACTGCCTTTACTCTGTTTTTTCTTTTCGTCATTATTTCATAAGCAGAAAGCCCTGTTGGTCTGGTGTTTAAAAGAGCCAGGTCCAGTCCTCAGACCCTCACAGAGCAGTTTTTGGGTTTAAACCTTGTGCCTGCCCAGACTAAACCCGACTTAGCCAGGCCAAACCACACCCCGCCTTGCTCCACCAGCAGCTTTGGCCTCAGTCCAGCTGTAGCTATGACAGATTGCTCAATATTAAACACAGCTGTTGATGCCTAACCTGTGGTAACAAGCACATACAATGTGCATTAAGTACAGCAACAGTGAGAACTCGTACTCTGTTGAACATTATCATCTCCATGTGTAAAAAAGGAGATGTAGTTGTACACATTTTTTTATCTTTATTTTGCCACATTCTTTTTGGAATAAAAGTTTATTTTATTAAAGTTGAAATATGAGACACAGTTCAGGCCAAGAACAATAAAATAGATAGTATTTATGTGCTGTTGTAAATACTGAATATATTGTACTGCCTGCTGTTGTAGATGTAACCTGTAGTACCTTGTTCTCATGATAAGAAAAGTCCCGAGCAGGGATCCGCTCCCATGGTACAGCACTTCACAGCTCAGTATTTTTTCTGAAGGTCATGAAACTGTGTATAGTATGTAGTGTTTTAGGAGTTAATAATATAATCTTCAGCATTGAGGGTGTAATAGAATTCAATAGGCTGACTTCTCTTTAACTCGATTACATAAAACCTCTGGGAATAAATGACACGATGACACATGACAGCTGTGAACACTAGACAACAGACTAGACAATTAGATAAAATCTGTATTAAAAGCTGATGAATTTGTTTTTGTTGATGCTGCCAACACTAGTGGTTTCATATTGACTCTCGTATTCGTGATGTAACGTTTTAACTGTTACTTTTGCTGTTTTTATTTTAGAGGTTTAGCTGTATTAGCTACATGCATGTTAACCCACAAGTGGTCAAGCTCCTAAATGTCGCACATATTTCTGGTAAGACTGAGGAGACAGACTGAAGTTATTGGGTTGTTTCATGTGCACCTGTTTCAGGTTAAAAGAATAACATGAATTCCAAGTAGATCAAGCCTGAAGCATTTAAACCAAATGGTCCAGTGGGGCTTTGGCGCTGGGTCAGGCCTAATCAGGTGTCGGCTACAAATCAAAGCTCCAGTGTGACCTTTTAAAACAATGAACTGTTTTCAACGCTGTTCTCTGGAGAAAAAAAAAAAAAGATGCCAGACACAGCATTAGCTCTGAAGCACCTGCTTTTCATTGACTTGGTGGCTTCTTCTTATTTATTTTATGCAGTTTGGTGAAATCATGATACTGTAAACAGTTACTGTTCATTGTTTTAAAGCTACTGTATGTAAATTCTTTTCTAATACTTTTTAGGTGAATATGGTTGAGGACATATCATGTAGAGAGGTGCTGTGAAGTTTTTGAGCAGGCCCTTTGAACCAAGCAGAGAAGGCCAAAGGCAGGGATGGGAACTCATAACTGTCAGTCCATATGTGAAAGTAGTGTCTGGTTTATTACTCTGGCATTGAGGCTTCAAGCTGGTGTTAGCTGCTGACTCACAGGTGAGCAAGCTCCTGATCCCTGCATTAGCTGAGATGGTGAACACAATGAAGATGTAGGTGAAGGGTTGTGTGGAGTGGAGTGATTCAGGAAAAAAGAGGGACAAGTGGAGCGGCTTGATTTTGATTCTCACACTAGCTTGATTTCCATAACTTGCATTGTGTAGTTTTAGTTGAATCTTTTTTGACCATCTAATCTCTTGCCCCCTTTCATTCTTACTCAGGCCAGAAGTTCCAGATGTGGTAGTGAGGAGGTCTGGACTGACGGAGCCTTGAAACACAGACACAGCCACTCACATTAAGGGACTCTGCAAATACCTTTGGAATTAAAAAAATGAAATTTCACACTGACTAACACCCACATGATCCAAAGATAATGGTGTTGTCTGGCTGCACAATTGAAGTGACAGCAGATAGCTCATTCTGTATGTATACAAAGCTTTGGCTCTTACATCATCTAGAAATTAGATCTCTATGTAGGAAGTGAAACTGCCTTTTTATATATGTGTCTCTGAGTCAGCACAAATCTAGCTAGCTATTCATGCCAGGAATGTTCATAACCCACGAACAGCCCCGGTCTGAGGTCAAGTGGTTGCACAAATACAGGCAATACAGACAGCTTTTGCTGTGATATTTCTCCATAAAGTAAACTGTGATAGCCTTTAAGGTATTTGGCAAACAAGATTTGCTGTACATACATATGAGAAAATGGTTTCTTTTTTGAAGGTTTGTTTGACTGCATAGTCAAGCATTTCCAAATAGTTTTTCTTCCCTTGGCTGGTGCTATGCAACCATATATGGCATTTTGTGTGCAATAAACAAAAAGAACAACTTGATTAAGTCTAGTTTATTGTCAAGATGTGGGCCTAATGAAGGATATTGGTTTCAATCTGCTAAACACAAAGAATGGCGTTGTGGAAAAGTGTTACATATGGGGTAAGCTCATTTGATGAAGATCACAATGAATTATACATTAAGCATATTGCTTTAAGCATTTATCATGTTAGTTGTCAAGTTGGGATTACAGGTGGAATAAAAAAAAAGCCTGCATCAGAACAGATTCAGTCCTAGCAGCTTGTAAAGAATAAGATATAGGAAACCTGATGAATGTAGGTTAGATAATCATGCACTGATCTGTATATGGTTTATCAAGGAATATCTACAACCCTCTCTGACCATGCTGGGGATGCAAGGACATGTGTAGCTGGTGCTGTGCTGTTTCTGAGCACAGCTGGGGATGCAAGGACATGTGTAGCTGTAACTCTCTTTACCTCGCCTTCATTACCCTTGCCTTCTCTTTTCTAATTATCCTTCATTCCGTCACTCATTCACCCACACTCTTCTGTGTTTTTTCTGACTACTTCTGTCATCATTCTCTCATCTGCATTTTCAGGCTTATGTTGAAGATGCAGCACCTTCCAACACCGGAGGCAGCCTGGCTGCAGTCCAAGCTGTGATGCTTAATCTGTTTGAGGGAATCTTGTGTCACACCCCACAAAGGTCATAAAATGCAAAGATGGATGCAGTGCTGACTTAGCACAGTGCTGTGTTCAAAGTGAAAAGTGTGTGTGCAATACATATGTTTGTGTGTGTCCGTTCAAACACGCATGCTCAGTTGTAATGCATTAGCCTTTTTATCTGCATTCATTTAACAGTTTGTTGGAGAGAAATAGGCATTATTTGTTAAAAGCATTTTATTGGAGATGATGGACACATAAACACATTCAGTATAGATCCAGCATGTGTAAATACATACTGAAGAGTTTTTGCAGACGGGTTGCTGTTGGCCTGTAGTTCAAAAACAATAATAAAAGCCTTGGGATGAGTTGCCAGGGGGCAGCTGGAGCCACGGCAGGTTGAGCATGCCTAATGAAAATTTAATGCTCATTGGCAGGGATTGCCACTGTCCAGTCACCCTATTATTCCCATATCCTCTGTCTTTCATTCTCAGTCATTCAGTCGTTCTCTTGTCCTGCTGCCTTCCTCCTCCTCCTCCTCCTCCCCCCCCCCCCCCCCCCCCCCCCCTTCCTCACTAACAGAATTCCTCTCAGAGGATTATTCTGCACACTGTGCCTTATCCCCATGAAAGCCATAAAATCCGGAGATTGGCGCTGGGATCTGGAATTTTGAATGAGAGCAAAATCACGCTTCTTAGGAATTAGGTCCAGCGGTGCAGGGAGCAAGTGAAAGAGAGAAAAGTGATATATACCGTTTAGAGAGAGAGAGTATTAGGGGAGGGGGGGTCAGAGACAGCAGCGTGTTGAATGTTGCTGGGAATGTGCTTTCTGCTCCCACAGTTGTAATAGGTAAGTGTCGTCTGCATGCTAGGCTGATGCTGTCTGGATAAGACCTGTCTGCAGAAATTCAAAGCAGAGAGTGAGACGGAGGTTATGAGGTACGCTTGTTGTACATGAGATGTCATGATATCCCTATGAAATGAACTGCTTTCTGATCTGCAGAGCCGCACGAAGACACACGTGGGGGAGAGGAGTGAGAGACTGGGACATCGAGGAAGCATGGGAAGGAGGCTTTAGAAGGATGGATGGGAAAAAAAAATGCAGAACAGTTAAACTCTTTAAATTAAACCGCTATATTCTTCATGCTTCCCAAAATCCTCTAATCACCTCCCCAAATAATAAACTGACTCTTACAAAAGGTCCAGTTGTTGAACATCTGTCATTGACCTTTTTCACCAGATATTGTGTCTAGTTAATTACTAATGTCATACACACTACAGCAAATGCATATTATGGTAAATAGACCAAACATTGTTGTGATCGTGTCGGTTTTACATTTGTATCTTTTAAATAATTTATTGAAACATGGTGTGTAAAGTGTTTTGTGTGATTTTTCAAGGGCTGTATACTTCACTGTCATTTTTACCCTTGTCTAGTTTTTATTACAACAGTTTTTATGTGGTTGTGTAAAATTTATGTAACATTTTGGTATCAGCATTGATTGGTGCCAAACAGGTACAGAAAGCATAATATATTGCAGCAAGACAGGTTTTCATTTTTAAAGTATATTAAATATTAAAGCAGAGCAGTTGTTTGCTTTATTTGTGCAGCTTTTTGTTCTTTTCTATTTCCTTTGACTTCTGGATGCCTTGCAATAAGTTAGAAGCACTGTAGACAGCTGTCAAATCAACATGCTCTACTCTCTCAGAGGTGTCTGTGTTTGTTAAAGCTGTCTGAGGCAATGCATGTTGCACATTGATTGCACTTTGGCTGCAAGTGATGCACAATGGACTCATTAGTTGGTTGCATCTAGGTATTTTATCTGTTAATCCTGAGAACTTGGAGATTGAGGAGGAAGCTCACCAACAGAATGTCTCCAACAGTCTACTGAGGAGTTTTGTTCTAGCCTTGAAATTTCTTCCTCTCCTGCTCTCTAAGAAAACTTTACAGCAAACACTGTTCTCTATGTGTGTGTGTATTTTTGGATATAATAGGTCAAACTCCACTGAACAAGCTGACTGTTCTGAGAAATGACACAGTAGAGTGCTGCCACAGATGTATGCCAAGAATGAGGGTTCTACCAGCTGTTTGGAGTGCAGTCCAAATAAAATCTGGATAATGCCGATAATATATTTTCCTAGTGTCATTAAGAACTGCTCATCTTTCTTCTGCAACTCTAAGTCAACTGTAAGAGGTTTAGCCAGCTAAGTCTGTGGCTGCATCTAATGAGTTGGCTCTCAATCCTTTTCCTCTCTGTGTGTTCAAGTAACAGGAGCAGTGGGTGAGTCACACGGAGGAAGTGGACTGCACGTCTTCAGGGTCTTGGTAGCATGGTGTTAGGGAGACGGCCACACCAGAGCAAAGGTAACCACTCTTCATAAACCTAGGTCATGTGATCATACTGTATGTGCACACCGTATTAATGTGCAGCAGCAGCACATTGCATGTGGTGTTTACAGAGCATGTTGCTGCAGTAGCTGATAATGAGCTGCTACAGTATATTGACAGCATTTTAAACCATTCCAATGCAGAGACTAAAATCAACAACAGTTTGCCTCTAATCATGGTTAATGTCTGTCAGAACTGGATCATCTGTCTGTGCCATAAACCTCCATTGTTGTTCAAAACTGATTGAAAGCACCTCAGTGAGACACTGAGTGACGTGCTTCCTTGTTACGAAACATGAGACTTTTTTTTATTTTTTATGTTGCCCTGAAGGTTTCCAACGGCTGTAACTTTTTACAGCGTCTGAAGCAAGCAGGTATCAAGGGCCCATGCGTGAAATTTCTGGATAGCCTTTATAAATATCAGGGTCTTGTGTTTCATAATGAGGGAACATGTCACTAAATGCAGTGGTGTGTTTCACTGATGTATTTTTAATTGGTTTTGAACATCAGTGGAGATCTATGGCACAGACCAATAGGCTAATCCAGGACTGACAGACATTAATCATGAGTAGAGGCAAATCACTGTTTGTATGGGTGTGTTGTAAATACTGTTATTACAAAAAAAAGAGACTGGCCTTATCCTTTAACCAAACCTCCACCCAGTATTTTTACAATCACTCCATTTAACATCCTGTCTCTGGTTCTGTTGTAAATTATTTTTGTTGTTGTCAGCAGTGATTTGTCTACCCATCATGAAATATTGCTTCTTCTACTTTTTATGTTTAAAGCAACACTTTCCCATCCAACTTGTTGCTTCACTGTATTAAGTCTGGTGAAAGCAGTATAGCATTTTGAAAAATCACAATACGTGCACATGGTTGAAGATGGCCAACTCAGCCAACAAACCAAGATGCATTACGAAATAATGCTTTTTTTATTGAATCTGGAACAGTAAAGATAAGCAGAATTACTTTAAACTTTACTCTGTGTTCTAGAGTCACTCTAAAGCTTAATTATTTTTGACATACTCTGGCCTTGCATGTGAGAGGAAATTATACAAATGTTGAATGAGTCATAATGGATAATTAGATGTTATTTCCTGAAAAAAGTTCACAATTTGGAGAGGGACTTCATTATATACAGGAGATGTCAAAATGAGATGGAAAGAGAAGTGAATGTCCATCAGACCATCTGTCCTCCAGGAAGAGTTTGAGTCCAAGAAAATACTGAACTGTTTGGTTCCAGGATTTTATGATAATTGTGTAGACAGCTGGGATAGAGGCCATCCGCAACAAGATGACCTTACACAACAACTGCAGTGTTATATTTTGGAGAGTAGATATAATGCCAGACATGGTGACACATTATCATACACGTAGGACCTGCAGCACTAAGGTTTTGCATAAGAAATTCAAATAACATGTAGGCAATAAAGGCGTGTGGAATGATCTTTATTTATCTTGCTCTGACATTTACTTCAGACAGGGACATTTCTACCAATATTATTCTTTCTCAAGACACAAATGCATACATAGACACAAAGAAAAAAAATCTTATTTTTAGGCTGAACAAAGTAATCTATCTTCCCTTTGTGATGCCCCGGCTTCGCTGTATTTCCAAGGTCTGAGTCACATTGAGGATCCCAGAGAGACAGGCAACACCTTGCATGCACCATGACAGGATAGGAGAACACCTATTTGTCCTAGTCAAACAAACTCAAAACATGCACACAGTACTTGGATTCATGAAGAAAATATCTTGTAGGCAAAACATACACAGTACGATATGAAGTGAGATGTCGGTGCACTGCAATTCACAAGGAGCCCTTGTGTCTGGGCTGCTGTTGGATATAAATCAGACCTGATGTCAGTCACGCTTTATGCATGTTGTTGACTGTAACCTGCATTAAAGAGACAAGCCATCACCCAGATCACAACTATTTACTCAGCTTGGTGCTCAGTGTTCTGGACAGGCTAGCCTCGATAGAACAATATCAGCTTAGAGAGGAAGGCGCCTGATTAATCTTTATGTCACAAAAATCAATGTTGTTGTCAGACATGAGGGCTGGAGTTCAAATTTCGTTTTGTTTTTTTTTTTTTTCTTGTGTAGAAAAAGGAAGCCCAGACTTGTTCGGGTGGTTCTGCCTCAAGGCTGAGAACACAGATCCCACTGAGGTTAATATTAATGTCAATGCGGCAAGTGGTTGTGTGTAGTAGGATCAGTATGTGTCGGTAGGTGTTGGTGTCCACAGGTCCAGTTCCCCTTGACAGGCCAGAAGCTGGTTCAGCTCTTGAGTCTAAATTAAATGAAAATATATGTTATATGAAAAATAATAATGATGTGATGAGTGTGAATCCTGCATGACATTCCCTCATGAATGTTATAATCCTTCTAATAGAATACAGAAAGAGAAATGTGTGGTTTGTAACATCAGTACCTTTTCCTAAACATTTCTTAAATCTGTTTTGTCTGAAATGAGACTTTTATTTTTAATCGTATAAGAAAAGGATTTTAAGATGTCAAGGCCAACAGAGGTTAACATTATTTGTATGTTTAGAACTCATTTAACAATAATTTAGTGATCCCTTTTAAAATAGCCACACTATTTCTTTCCATATTTTCTATATTATGCCTGGTATATGCCTATTCTTTATATTTACCATTCTCTGACTATTTCACAGTGGCCAGTAAGTGAAAACATTCAGTTTTTGTCAGCTAATTTTTCAGATGTTATGATGCACACTTTTTTCTTGTGTGTTTTAAAGAGCTGGTATTCTGGCTCTTTTTGACCCATTATAATAATATCGAGTGTATTTTAAACATATCTGTGACATTTTATTTACTTGATTTCCACAAACAGCTCAGATTTTCCTATGTCTTTCCTAGTTGTATAGTATCCACAGTTAGTTTCCTAGCAGACTGTTCTCGTGAGTATTGTACATTATTCATGAGTACTTACTCTGATTGGCTGGACCTGAAGACTGATTTTCACTCCAAGCCAATCAGAATAGGAACTACTGAATAATGCAAGTACTCTTGCACTTACCTTGAGGAATGGCTACAGGAGGAACTCAAAACTGTACGATATATGAGCCAGAGTCTGATGCTGAACCCAGGATGTTTCAGAATGGTGGGCTCCTCTTTAAATTTCCTAACAATTTCAATTCATTTTTTTCAAATGTAGCTGGAGGCGGCTATCTTAGCTTTAATACCGTTATTTAGCTCCCTACAGCTAGGCACAGTTTCAACACTGCTCACTCTTGAGGCAGGAGAAACAAAATTTTAAGTAATTTTATTAGTAAAATTAGTAAAATATCAGAAGAGGAGGACCTCCACCATCACCCTACACCAGCGCAATGCTTGCTTGTTTTGTTTGTTTTGTGTTCTGTTTTGTTTTTCATCATGCCATCTTTTTAACAACCCCCCCTGACTAGGCTATATCTTCACACACAGGTCTGGTTGCTTTCCGCCTCATTTTTTCTCTAAGTAACCATCCCTCCAATTTAAAGTTTCACCACTGTAAAAGTTACGGATTCTATTTAAAATATTGATATTCTTTCTACCTCTGCTCTTGATATCAAATATTTATTTTTGCATTTGGGCTTGCTTCTTTTATAACATGTTTACATACACATTTAAGTCAAACAATGATTTGCTACTGTGACTAAATAGGTTAAATCCTGACTATTTTGATCAAATCTGGGGAACTTAAGAAAGCAAGTAAAAGTGCAAACACAAAAATAACAAAGTTAAAATGAGTTTGAAATATGACATGAAAATACAGACTGAAAAATTCATGAGGCCGGATCCAGGCAATCTTATCTTCAACCCCTTCAGTCATTTCTCCTCTTCTTCCCTCCAAAATATTCACTCGGCGACCTCTGTAACCTCAGCCAGCCATTTCTTCCTTCCAATGCTCCTCACCTCTTTAACCCCCTCATCTTTAAACCTGCACATCACCCCCTTCTTCAAGCCGCTTTCTCTTTATCTCTTCTCATTTCTCTTCTGTCCATCCACATATCCATTTTAACCAAGACAGCGGATGTCTGTTTTGTCAGAGAGTGGACACAAGTACTGTATGACTGTATGTCTATGTTTGACAGACAGTGGGGGCTCTTGGCTCACACTGCTCTGCCTTAATGAAGCTGAGAGGAGATGTCTGAGTTGAGCAAAAAGCAATAGTAACACATATACACTATTGTTCTGACCACTCACTTGTTTATTTTGTTATGTGCACTTAAATTTAAATTGTGAAAGGTGTACACTTTGCCTATTGCTGTACAGTATCCTGAAATAATAAGCACATTTTAAAAAATGGGGTGAATTATGGGCTAGATTCACTCTTACCAGCAGTTACAGGGGATGGCCAATTTAAAGAGGACACCCATGTGTGGTCATTGTTTTGTGCTTCTACTCTCTTTGCAACATGCAATGTGCAGTTCTTGGTAAATTAATAAATTATAATGGTATTTCATTAGAAGAGTCAAGTGAATAATAAGAATTGCATTTCATTTCTGTTCTGTTTGCATGTTCATGACTGTCTGTCTTTCTGTGCTTCTACTGTGTAAGCTTTTGTTCTTGTCTGCACCCCAGAGCATGGTGATAAGATGAAAGGCGGCTGTGCAGGACACCTGCAGTGAAGCCAGCTGAAGACCTAAGAGATCAACAGGTACAGCTATTAATAGTTGTTCCAGACACTGAACCCCCCAGTCTCTTCTACTGGTGCAAATATACACAAGTAATGTAAAGTAAATCCAAAATGCACAAAATACCCACATGGTCTTCTCTCTCTTATTTTCCCTGCCATGCTCATCATTTCTATACAAACCCTCATTTTCCTGTTATTCATAAGGTGCAAAAGTCAGAAAAGGAGCTAGCTAGATATGGAGAATGGGAATCAAATAAAGTGCCAGGTGACATTGTTTTAAATGCTGTTAGTTGACTAGTAGTCGTTGTTCAGTCATTTATATTGCATGCACTCAAGCAGTAAAAAAAACATTTACAAGATTGACACCCCCCCACCCCCCCACCCCTACTTTGGGGTGGTCTTGTATTCCTTTCTTCAAGCTTGGGTCCTCTACCAGAGGCCTAGGAGCTTGACGGTCCTGCGCAGTATCTTAGCTGTTCCTAGCACTGCATTCTTCTGGACAGAGATCTCAGATGTTGTTCCTGGGATCTGTTGGAGCCACTCTCCCAGTTTGGGGGGGTCACAGCCCCCAATGTTCCTATTACCACGGAGACCACTTGTGCCTTCACCTTCCCCATCTTTTATAATTCTTCTT
>NW_018128118.1:348815-365310 GCF_001952655.1 Monopterus albus
TTCCTCTGGTTTCTGTTGCCTGAGGTATTCACTAAGCACGTCATCACTCGGGGCCATCTGCCTGATGTATTCATGGGTCTTTGTTGTTTCATCCTGGATAGTGGCTCTGACGCTCACTAATCCTCAGCCTCCTTCCTTCCGCTTAGTGTACAGTCTCAGGATGCTGGACTTGGGGTGAAACCCACTGTGCACTGTAAGGAGCTTTCTTGTCTTGATGTCAGTGGCCTTTATCTCCTCCTTTGGCCAGCTTATTATGCCAGCGGGGTACCTGATGACCGGCCGACCGAGAGGGGTTACATACGGAGGATGTGGGACCTATGGAATATATATATACATATATTTCAGGGTGTAAATAATGAATGGATAATAACAATATTTACTATTATGATTTGCCAGATGTCCATCACACACTGAAGTATAAGAATCACAACTCAAACTAAAAACACAGCTGTTTGAGGCTCCTGATGATAAATGTGAACATTTTTGACTTTACAGTTTAGAAAGAAAGGAGTACACTTTTAATTTGAACCTCTGTGAGGTATGTGGAGGACAAGCATGCTCAGCTGGGTTTTCAGTCCTCTGAAGGGCATGCCACTTGACTCATGATGCATCAAGTCGATAATCAACCATTGTCAGGCCATTGCTGAGCATCTGTTGCCATAATGTTTGCAGTGGGTACCACACAGTTGCCACTAGGTGGACCCTTTCAGCAGCTTTTCAGTTGATTGAGTAAGGCAGTGGACCCTATCAGTGAGCGAGATCGCTGATTGATTGTCTATGTTAGCAAACCATTCCTTTCTTCCGCAACCACTGACTGTATAAATGTGGAGGTCACATCACCACTATGCAAAAGTGAAGCAAAAATACCGCAGTTACCATCTTGGCGTTGTGCAACCAGATAGTTGAGTAAAGTATCTGGCCACCAATCAGAGCTGTCAAATCATCCAAAATACACCCCTTTTTATTTCATCAAGTTGCTTAATAAAAGCGAGCTCACCACAAAAAAAGCAAAGGCTACTTTGTTTACAGTCTGTATATCTGCAGTTGTTGGCATTCTCTTTTTTGGATAACAAATACAGACTATCGCCACCTGCTGGTGCCGATGATGTATGCTAGTTGGCCATTGGCTGTGCAGTGAGACTTTTTTGGCACAGATGAAGACAGTGTTAGGAGATGCTACAGCCGCAGTCGTTTCCCAACCATTATTCAGAAATTAAAGGGTGTTCTGTGCGACTGTGGTTCAGTGGGTAGAGCAGTCGTTTCCCAACCAGAGGGTTGGAGGTTCAAATCACAGTGCCTGCAGTCCACATGTCGAAGTGTCCTTGGGCAAGACACTGAACCCCCAAGTTGTCCCCGGTGGTTAGAGCCATCGGTGTGAGTTGGCACCGCAGATTGCTGCCTCGGTTCTGTGCCAGAAATAAATTCCTTGTGTGTGTAACATACTTGGCCAAATAAAGGTGATTATCCTTATTATCTTTTGTATATTCAGTTTAGTCTATGATCCAGGTTGGCCTTTTAATAAATGTTATAAAAGCAATTTTGTCAGAATCAAAATGTGCCAGTAAACTCTGAAATGCAAGTTCCACTGTTGTCCATTCAGTTTCCTGATGAGTGTTTAATGCCTGCGGCATGAGTTTAGATTTAAAAAGGTGAAGAGTGATACAAATTCAAATTAAAAAGTGCACTCACAGCGTTTGTATGCAGAGCTATTCATGGAAACCCACCAAGCAGTCAACATGAATGAAGAAGTAGATTCATGAAGAATGCACAGAATCATTTTTGAGAGCACTTCACACTTGCAACACAGGTGGCCAGTCTCAGGTGCAGTGAATTGCTATGCTGTAGATCTCAGGATTTCATTTTCAGGGCATTACAAAAATGTTTGTGTGACTCTGCGGGTCAGCTATCAGGAAAGAGCCTTCCAACACTGTCTGATGGTCTGCTCTTTGAGGTATTTGGCAGCCTCAATGATTCAGAGAGGAGAGAAAGTGAGAGTTGGTGATAAAGAGTGAAGAAGAAGTGATGAGTTAGGTGGACAGGCAGGAGGGAGGCTAAAGCAAACATCATTGTCCTTGTGACCTCAGTGGAATCTGTATACTTGAGTCCAGTCACAGTCTCTGCAAACATTAAACTGGGCACCACGCTCACACAGACAAATACACACATACCGTACTGTACATCCACAGCGCAGTTATCCATCATGGCCTTATGGATCTGTCAAAGACATTAGTATGTAAATCGCTGTAGTGTCAACACTGTTCTGTGTGTACGCTCAGTAGTCTGTCTCAGCACTTTGGATTTCACACCCATGTCGATAATACTCATCAGTGCTCCTTGTTGTATTTTGTGGCATTGATGCTATTATATACACTTACAGCGTAGCACAGGTGGGTGTGTTTATTGCTTGTTACCTTTTTAAATTAGGTTTTTTCCCTTAAACTCTTTCATGCAGTAGGTGGATGTCAAGATCAAGTGCACAAGCAGTAACTAAATTAGTTTTGCAAAGCACCACATTGTGCTAAAAGTCACAGCATCTAAACCCATGGTCTTAAAAAGTTGTGAGAGCCATTATTTAGTTGTCTTTTTGATTATGTAACATAAATGTTACAGCGGAGCTCCCATGACAAATTGACCTAGAAGGAATGAAAAGAATGAGTTAATGGTTTTCTGTCAGTTGTATGGTTGTACTGCTTTATGAAATAATTTTTCATCCTCACTATTAGAAAGCAAGAAGCATAAATTCATTTTTGTTTACAATGACAATCAAGGATTCAATAAATTGTGCTTTATAAAAAGACAGTAAGCAGCTCATTGGCATCAGCTTTGTTTAAATTGAAAATTTTCAAGCATAAGCTAGAATTTTTCCATTTGAAAAGCCAGCCATTTCTGGACATGTTTAAAATGATCAAATTGGAAGACAAAAATGGAGTGTGTCTCCAGGCCATGTTACATCTCAAAAGCTCAGCTGTCAGATGCAGGCAGGCAGCCCACTCTAGTGGGTTAGGTTAGTTCAGTACAAGTGTGAGCCACCCCTCCAGACACTGCTGGAGCTTGGTGACAGCCTGAAGCTCTTGGAGGCTCTCCAGGGAAATTTGGCTTAGACCGAGGCTCAGATTCCTGTCATCCATGAACCGTTTGCTATCCTGGACAAATATGAGGTCCCAATGGAACAGGTTATGAGCATCTAAATGAATAGTAAAAACATGCACACGCATACTGTATATGGCAGGTAATGCATAGAGAACTGTGTATATTGTTTAGTGGCATTGAATATTGACTACATTTTTACTTTAAATATCACTACACTATTTTCTTAGCATTCAGTCAGTGGCATCTTCTATCACTATTTTATATTAATTACAGAGCACTAATTAAAATGCCTGTCATACTCTGTGATGCTAATCATAATAAGTGTGCAGAGAGGGAAATTACTCAGTTGCTCTTTGATAAAGAGATGTGACCCTGTACACAGCATTTGCTGTATAAATATAACATGTCACCTTCATCCTAATCAGGCACAAATGTTTTGCACACTCTGAAGTGAAACAATGAACACTTGGGTACTCTGGCCTCAGCAAAAACGATGACATCAGTGGAAGGGATTGGTGTTCTTTAACGTGCACACGTGAGGAGCAGGTCATGTGCAAGGTGCTGATTGAGGGAGTGGCTAGTGTGGCTGGAGCAGGTGTTGACTGACAGACACCTCATGCAAGGGAACACAGAGTTCAAGAACGGCTTCATCCTGTTAAAAAAAGATCACAGAACAGATTTGGAGCGGGGGGGACACACAACAACAAATTAGTGTAGGAACAATGTTTCTAAAAGCTATTTCTTCCCTTGGTGTTTTGATAGTAGGAGTTGGATAGCACATAATCCTTTTTTAAGTGTTAAACTCAGTTAATGTCGAGTGATTGTGAAGAATTATTGCTTGTGATTCACATCATTTTAATAGTCTTTAAACTGATCACGGGCCCCTTGGGCTTTATGTGGAAGTGTCTGTATTCATGTCTCTGCTCTGATCTTGTTAGGGTTTTTTCTTTAGACTGTGTATTATCCCGACACTTTGTACTGTAATATCTTAGTTTGATATATTGTTTGCATGGGTGTGTCCGTGTGCATGCAACTTTTTGTATTTGTCTTTTGTTTTAATTTTAATCAATATTAATGTGCACTAGCTGATCCTGTATTCCTTTGCCAGAATGTTAAATCAGCTCTTCCTACATAGATCAGATGAGGGTCATGCATTAGTTACATCACATTACTGTAGATCTACATTACACAGTACAAGTGATATGAAATGGATTAAATACAAAGTCAACAAAGAGACTGAAAAGCCATCATTAAAAGCAGCCAGGCCTGTGTGTCTGTGTGTGTGTGTGTGTGTGTGTGTGTGTGTGTGTGTGTGTGTACTTGTAGGAGCACACATGAGGACCAATTTTATTGTTATACCATGACACTGAAGACATTCTGGGAAAAGATACAACTGCCCTGTAATCTGCAATGTGTTTGCGAGGCTGCGCCCAGCTATCATCTGCATTCCTTTAACTTAAAATTGTTTCAGTACACACTGTAACAACCATTTTCCACAAGGTAGACCACTGACACACCATGCAGTCTGAACTGAACCAGTGACATTAAGTTTTCTGCACTTCTGGTTCCATTGCCCTGAAGACGACAGGTTTTTTGGTTAGACGCCTGAAATAAGATATGTGGTTAACACAAGACTAATTAATTTTCACATTTACTTTACAACATAAAATACATCAGTAAATATCCCACTTGTGATTTGTAATGTTTTTACATGTCTTTAAAATGTCACTTATTAACAAGTGGGTAAATGAGACTACAGAGGCTCTCTGGGATATTAGCTGTCATCATCGAGACTCATCTGCTCACTAGTCCGCTCATAGCCTCATTCTGAAATACACACTTGCAAACTATTCTAAATGGCACAGCCATGATCACTAGCTGGATCAGGCCACACTAAGAGGAAAGGGTTTTGTAGAAGAGGTAAGTGCTAGAAATCAAATTACACGTTTGCAGCCGTTGTTGTGATGCTGATGTCGTGGGACTGTGGTGTAGCTTGTTTATAACATAATAGCTTTATGCTTCTGCTGATCATATGTGGGCTTCAAAAATCCTGGTGTTCACTTGTTGTGAAGATGATCTTGCTGTACAAAATGTGTAAGTGTCAAACTTGTTTGTCACTTACGCTTTTTTCCCGCATTAATCCAGAGCCTATGGAACAATCCCACTGGCTTTCTGTTAAGGAAACCTGGGTGATGCTAACTTCTGTCATTCAGTCCTGCTCTGGCGCACACACAGTTGCACCATTTTTTTTGTTTTTAATCTTTCATGAAACATGGCTTTTATTGTATGTTGTGGGCATGTGTATGGGGTGTGCTTGTGTGTGCATTTATGTGTGTACTCGTATTTTTCTGTCCATCTGTCCCATCATGATGCACGGCTTCAGCCTCGACTGGCCCAGTGGGTGGTCAGAAGGCTGAGGTGCTTCTCCACCGCCGGCCCTCAGCTCCTCCACTTCGTCTTTTTTTATCTTCTCTCACTCTCCTTCTGTTTTACAGTGTTTTTATTATACTGCCAAGTGGGTTAACATGGAAAGGTGGAACTGAACATTACATATATGGTGAAATGCAACTAGTGTGCTCCACATGATACACAGATCATTTTCACAGATATTTTGTCTATATAACTGGGCTGTCCAACTACTACTACTTGTCTTTTTTCCCCATATACTTAACTATCCTCATACATACAGGGTCAAGGAATCTACGTTAACAAGTGCTAACAGGGTTGAGAGCCAGCACCTTATTGCTGCTCTGTTCCTCTGTCCCTACTAAGCCATTACTGACCCATATGAGGCTTCATCAGAGCCAGTAGCTTATATCTAATCTGTTCCTTCTCCTGATGATTACGGAATACATGGCTGCTCCCTTCCACAGTGTAAGTGACGACTCAGACTGGAGGAGACATCATGACTGATCCTCTGTCCCATCATCATTCCTTACTCCCACTCTGCCTTTCACTTTTCACTGCATTATTTTCCCTTCCTCCCACTGTTCCTCCTCTTTCTCACAACTTCTCCAAGTTCCTTTTTCCTCATCCCTGTTCACCTGGGTTTCCCCTGGGTCTCTGCCTTCCTCATCCTCATATTTTCTGAATGTTTACGGCTGAATATTTGCTTCATGTCGGCCTCATCATCCATTCTGACTGGGCCTCTACTGGGAGGATTTGCTCTTCTCCTTCACATTTTATTTGTTCACCTATTTGCTGTTTCCATTAAAGATGAAATTGAAATCGCCAGTGCTAACGCACACATGCGCGGACACACACAGGCGTTGCACTGCACTCTCTGCCACATACCGTATGTTGACTAACGGAACAAGCCAAGGCATATGAAAGAGCACAAACCTCTTGTCCTACTTTTGTGTTACCTTCTCATCCTTTCACTCCACTTCCTCCCAGTCTCAGCTTGCCTCGGTTTCCTTTCCTTTCTCTTTAGTTGTTGCAAGTGTGGTGAGAGACTCTGATCATTGTTTAGTGTTTGTGTGTGTTTTTTTTTGTGTGTTTTTTTGTTCTCCATCACCTGACATTTCCCTGTTGACTATCTGGTACTTTTTAACATTTTTTAAAACCTCCTTACAAATGTTTTTCCACATATTCGCCTTTTACTTCTTTTTTCTATTTCTTTTCTGGCTTTTTTGTGACAAAACTGAGCAATGAAAACAGATATTTGCATGAAGAGAACGTCCCATCCCCCCATTTTCTTTTCCCAGCACACACTGTGCTGTTCCTACTTATGCCACCACCCCTGAGCTTGAAGGCCGTCTGCTATCCATCCACAGTGTGACTTCTGAAACCCCTTCAGACAGGATGTAGGGAGTGTTTGGAGCAATGCAGAGAAAAACAAAGGCAGTCCTCGGCAGGTTAATGAGGCCAGGAGGCAGCTTTGTGCTGAGCTTCATCAGTATTCAACAAAGGCCTCCCTCAAGTAGTCTCCCAGTAATATCCTAGTCATTTGGGTCAGCCGAGATATGTTTAGTTTAAAGCTTTAGTTCAGACCCCCCCCCCCCCCACACACACACACACACACACACACACAAACAGAAAAGGAGAGGATTCTTTGGCAGTTTAAAAGAAGTACAGTCTCACCCCCTCATTCTCTCATCATTAGCTGTGTTTCGCACCATCTCTGTTTTTCCTTCTCATTTTTCTCATCTGCCGATCTCTTTCACCCTGACCTGACCCTCTTTATTTGATTCTCTGCTACACTTCCATTCTTTTCTAGCTCACACATACAACTCAGTCAATTAAGATAAAGTGGTTAATCATAAATGAATTACAATAACATCTCTAGTAGCCACTGCGCGTTATTGGTTCCTCATTAAGATCCAACTCACTTTCCACACAGGCCAGCTTCCAGTAACACTAAGAACAGCAAAGTGCAGGAAAGGGCATAAGTGAAAGCAGATATGAGCTGCAGATGTGTGTGTCACCAGGCCTGGGAGCTAGGACATCACTCCTAAGCAGTGTTTATGCAGTGACTCTAAGTCCAGGCAAGGGAATGCTGTGAAAGTCAAATATCTCGTAAAACAGTGCTGTAGGGTGTGTGAGCCCTCAGTTGCCAGGTTTCCACTGTAGGAACCTAACGAGCTGTGTACCCCTAGCTTCCCATAACCATCACCCAGCATAACCTCATGGCTGATGTGGTTTGTTCTGCCTTGCTTTGCTACTGTATTTTTCCCCATGTCAGTCCCTGTTTAAACAAGAGTGGGGCTGTGCTGTTCACTCACGCACAGAGCACATGAATCATAGACCACAAGGCTCATGAGTGCAACAAAATCTGCACTAACTAGACTGTATGAGCAGTCTATCAAGCAGCTGTTCAACAAGCAGAACGCAAACTTACAGAAATGTGATGTCTTCACAGTTTTGCCTGCAGTTCATTGGCTGAAGACTCTGTTTTACCTCTAAACTACTAATCTGTGCCAGCTTGTCCTCCTTAGAGGACCTGTACACCTCACAGGTCAAGAGGAGGCCAGAGAGGATTTCTGCAGACCCCTCACATCCTCTACACAGTCTCTCTTAACTCCTCTACTCTGGACATGATACTGATGTTTAACCAGTCACAGATGACAGCCCTCTGAGCACTCCACTGCCCCCCGTCACATTCCTGGATCTTCATTTTTAGTACTGCTGTGGCCTGAGAAATGCAGAAATTTAGCTCCTGGGACTCACCACCAAAGCGGATGGAGTGCAGCGCAAACAAAAACAGAACCTGGGACAAGCGTTGCATATCCCATTCAGTTTCAATAGTTTGACAAATGTGGGCGTGGCTCCTGGCCCATGTGAAGTCCTGGGCCAGCTCCTACCGTCACCACCATCCTCCCTGCACTTTTCATACTGTACCCTCACCACACTTCTCCATGTTTAATATCTCTCTCCACTCCTTCCTTCAGTTTCCCTCCACTCCCCCCACACACGGCTGCCATTTAAACTAAGCGTCGCATAGATAACCATCTCCACTCACAATATTCCAGCTCCTACACTGTCTAATTATGTCGCCACTCTCACTGAGCGCGTTGTCACAGAGGTCTTAAATTAGCAGCTCGTCTTAATGTTGCAAGCACATGTAATGTGTCAGATCAGTTGGAGAGTATTTGTGTCTGTGTGCATGAAACAGGGGTGTGATTTCATTAAGATGAGCTATAATATTAGTTAGTCTTGTGCCATCTCTGTCTTCTGTTAATGTGTGTCTGTTTGGATGTTTTCACAACATGTGCAAAAGTATGCTGTTCTTGCTGACCCTTTTTAGATGCAGTAGGCATATTAGTTATTTTTGCACCGCATCTGTGTTTGTTGGTGTCTTGGCATGTGTGTGCACCTGCTTACTGTGCATGTGCATGTGCATGTTCTGGCGGTGTGCTGAGCAGCCTTATAACAGATAGTGAGCTTCTGCAAAAAAAAACTGGAAGCTTTGAAACAGGAGGAAAGCACCTTCCTCCGTAGCCAGGATTTTCTCAGGATCAAACTGTTCCTTGACAAAAATAGCGCCAACCCACCAAACCTATTGTCCTAACATACTGTGTTGTTATTCTGGCATGACCTGACCTCATTCACACTCAGACCTCCTACAGCGTTAATCCACGGAAGGAAGTGTCAAGTGTGTGAGCAACATGTGTGAATCAGGGAAGATGAAAACAGGTAAAAGCCAATTTTAATACTTTTTCTGTTCTTTTTTCGCTCCTTTGTGGCTTTAGTTTTCGCAGTTAAGCGTCAACTGTGGGTATAATTAGTGCGAGTGAACAGATGTCGTCCACAGTGAGCAGACACTCCAATTGTTTTTCGCTTTCTTTGCTTTATAAAAGCCTCGTCCTGCTTATCACATTAGCTTCACTTCAGCTCTACATACCACAACACAAAAACAGCCATTATCAAATGCTTAGCACTGTGCAGATTTCTGATTACAATCAAACATTTGCTGGCTTTCTTTTCAGATAATAAACACTAGCCTGACCCTTATGAAGTGTGGCTGGTTTAGACAGGATGGTTTCTAAGAAGCTCAGTACTATAGACTATTTAGTAGTGTCACTAATTGCAATCAAGTGACATTTTCCAGTTTCTTCAACAAGAAAATTGTGTATTCACATAAGCACGGTGTAGTAGTATAATGGTTTATAGCTCCTACAGTTTTTTCATTTGTTACATTCTTGTTGCTCACTTGCCTGAGTTTTCATGTATTGTGCCGTGTAGTATAATGGTGAGTTTGTGGCTTAACAATGGTCGTATAAACGTATTAGCCATGGGTTTTAAAGGAATTCTTCTGTATTGTGAATGCTGTCCTTGTAACAGCCTTGAGTGTACAGCAAAAAACATGTTATCACTGAGCTTTTGTATGTGCCCATATGTGTATGTGTAGATAGAATCCCATGTGGGATGTCACTGCATACTCTAAAGCGAACTCTGGGTCAGTCTCTCTACATAACATTTGTTAAATAGCTCCAGATCCTGGCTTCCTGCTGCAGAGTGACATCTGTGTTTAGCTGTAATATACTACTCTGGCCAAATTTTGTTTTATGCAAATAAAAACTTAACAGCTTAATAATTAATTTGCTCAGTACAGTCTAGTCTAAGAATTACACTTTGCTTTATAATGGATACAACGCTTGCAGACTCTTTGGGGACACCATTAGAAGTATTTTTAGCTTCAGACCCACAAACTTTGCCTGAAATGCATTTTACACTGACAGCTAAAACTTTTTATGGCTTTCCCTCAGGATTCACAACATGTGTAGCTAATATCACAAAATGCACAGGTCTCCCCAAAATCAACACCTCAGCACTTTTGACATAAACCATACACAGCAGTGAGGACCAGGGCTTTGTCTGGTTTTTGGATGAAGGAGTGGGTCACTGCATTTCTACAAGAACAAAGCTGATCGGTTCATCAGGATCATTCTTTTCAGCTATGAGACACAAGCAGGAGCAGAGCTATAAAAATTTGGACGGGGTGGCCAGGCTGGGTAACAGACCCAGAGAGTGGTGGCATGTTTGAAACACATGGAAAAAGTTAATTAAACCCCTAGTTTTATGGATACAGGTACTGATCGCAACTGACATATCTACAGAGTTCATTGGAGTTTGTCTTGAAACTCTCAGATGTACTCAAAATGTTTTCTCACTTTAAATGCTGGGTTTAATGCTTCTGAACAGAGCCATGCCAAAAGCTACAGAGGATGCTGTTAAGTGATAATCTGGCAAACGATCAAGTCCCATAGAATAAACGTATTACTGTGGTTAGACCGGTCTGTACTTCCTGATGTTTGGTCTGCTTCCTTTCCATGGGCTTTCTCTCAGTCTAGTTTACCCTCATAATAGTCTGTAGGTCCATTTCCAGAAGACCATCCAGACCTTTGCTGCACTCAGTCCACACTCTGGCTCCACACTAGAATCAAACACACTGCCCCTGAAGGAAAATTCCACTTTTTAAGTACCAGCATCCTTATCCTGAACCATTCTGTCAGAATTGGCACTGGCATTGCCAAAAATACAGTTTGGTCAGACTTAGCATGACTAGCTTGACTTTTTTTGACAAGAAGCCAAAGGCAAGCAAATACAAGCCGTCAACAGCGATGGGTCTTAACATCAGTGATGAAATTTTGTGAAAGAGCCTTCCTCAGCTCACTGCACTCACAGAATAAATGAAAATAAACAAAGGATTAGATCTTAAACTACACAAACAGCAAGGAAAGAAGAAAAAAAGAAGAAAGAATGATAGAAATGCCATATTCCTTTGCTCAGTGTTGCCCCCTGGTTATGTCAGGAGATGGGAAGGAGTCTCGTCTGGCTTAAACATGGCTGTATTCGCCTTGTGGTTAATGTCAAGTGTGGCTAAGGTACCTAGGTCTCGAAGGGGTTGCTGAGTGAGAGCACTGTTGCTGTGATTAAAACGGTGGAGAACAGCCAGAGGGTGATATTTGGCACAGATTTTGCTCTTTCTCCTCCCCCTCTATTTCACCCTCCATTCCTTTCCTCTCAGTGCCAGCTGTCAGTTATGTCAGTCAGTGTGCTAATGATGCTCCCTTACAGAGCTCAGAGCACAGTGATACATCTGTCATGCCCAAATATTTCTCTGTTCATATATAAGCAGTCCACAAATGGCCTAGTTTTGTATACTTTGATTTTTAGACAGGATAAGAAAACTGATAAGCAGTCGCTTTACTTTCTCTTATTACTGCTTCCTCTGTGGCATGCTGCAGTTATTAATACCACCTCCACACAGACCCCATGTCTGATGCAGGATAATGAAGCCGTGTTCATCCACATCTGACCCACTGCTGCCACACTGCTGACATGGGTGAATCCTGGGTTGTCACTGTCCAGGCAAGACCCAGATGTGCTATTTTAGCTCCAAATATATCACTGCTAATAGTCTACATTTATGGTGGTTGCTGCTTTCAGTTCATTAAAAGTGGTTGCTGCAGCATTTACACCTAAGATACACCATACAAAACATTAACTTACAGAACAATCAAGCAGCTTAACCTGCATGTGTTTTTGTCACATGTTTACTGTGTGTAGTCAGCAGGGAGTTGACATTATCTAGTAAATCAAATAACATTACTGATGTATTAGACTATACCTGGACACATCACAGAAGCACTGAAGCCTAGTCGCTCAAACATGTAAGGAGCAGTAAAAGGTCAGTTTGGAAATTAACCTTTAACAAATAATGTTGGCTTTTAGTCAGTTGTGTGTGTGAAATGATCATCACAATAAAATACCACAGCACCACTTTGTTTTAAGCACTATTTCATGACTGCCCTGTGGGTCCCAGCTCTGTTTCTGACCATACATCCAATTTCTTTCTGCCACAGGAAGCAGACCCTCAGTGAGCTGCAGCACTCCTTTGACCAAACCAGCACTGAATTCACCCTGGAGAAGATCATATCTCTGAACCTTGACAGGTTTGCTGACATCATCTGTGGGGTCTCTGGAAGGGCCAGGAAGGAGCAAACCATACAACAGGTCCAGTCTCTTCTTCTAGATGACACTCTGTTGACTTTGTCCTGCTTCTCCTGCTTCCACTTAGTCTGATACTCACCTTTCTTCCGTAAAAGGAGTACGGCAACAGCTGCGAGCTGTTTTTCCTGTTTGTGCTTGCTCAGGTTTGAAACTTGTATTTTCCAGCTGGCTTACAGATTTAATCATAGTTCCTCTCGTACATTTTATCCTTCTTCTTTCCCAATTTGTCTTCATCCCTCCCCTCAGCCCTTTCAAAAGATCATTAGTATTAGTGTTAGAATGCTACAGGGCCCAGTTATTCATTTGACCTTGCCATCTGTCAGTACAGTGCTGTTCTCCTGGCTCAGTCACATGAAACTCTTGTTATGGTTTCAGGTGTCAAAGGGCAAAATCCTTTCAAATTGAATTCACCCCACAAACCTGAATGTTGTTTGCATATGTGTCTGTCAGGCCTGTACCTCGTGCATATCATGGTATCAAAGGCATCAGTGCTGCTGGGAATGATGAATGGCTGCCAGGTGCTGAGGTCCATTTGGTAATCACCTCAGGTAAAGGCTTTTGGCCCTGCTAGAAGGGGAATACAAAGGGTTAAGTACCTATGGCTCATAGATGTAGTCTCATAGCCTTCAATGCCCTCTGGCAGCAGCTCATCAGCTTATTCTCCAACATCTCAGAGCGCCTGTTTGGATGAGGTCTAGAGCTCAGGCATGCAAGCGGAGGGGAGACGAGGCTTAATTTCCTCCAGACCAAAGGTGGGACGGGTGGAGAGGGGGAACGGGTTGGCTGGTCTCAGCTCCCTCCCTCTCTGCCTCTAGGCTCACTGTCCTGGGGAGACAGAACCTGCTCTTGGAGAAGCTCTGCTAGCCTGTGACAAAATCACCGCTGCCCCCAGCCCCTCTCCACTTCTCTGCCATGCAGCTCAACACTCATAAAGGTTACATGAGTACAGATTTAGTATGAATAACTCTGGCCTAGGGAGGTGTCAAAGGTGTCTACTTCAGACCTCCCAGTCAGCCCCTCCCCATTCCCCCAGTTACTCCAGATCTCCCCACAGTTCACTGACAAGTTATGCTGTGTAGCGAGAGGGTAGAGACGAGAGAGAGTGCACAAAAGAGATGGCATTACATGCTGTCATCATCATGGCTGTCTCAAAAAAAGGTTCTCAGTCTCTGATGTACCCAAACTGCAGACTCAGTAGTTGCGAAGATCAACTGTTTCCTGCCTCATTGTGGAAAATAATAATCTGTCTTTCCTTTTGCCTTTTCTCTGTAGTAACTGTTTGCGCTGGTGATGTTTTTCTTGTGTTCATGTTACATCTTAGCTATGATTTTAAATAGTTTTGAAGGAAATACTGTGACAGGAAGTGTTACAGAGCACTGTGGCTTACAAAGAAAGCGAACAGTGTAAAGTGTAAAGAGAGCTTGAAGGCATGATTGCCCACAGGGTCAGGGATGTCAAAGGTCAGGCATCTTTAAAGCTCCATGACAGAGGAGAACAGTGATTATAAGAATATTAAAAGTCAGGTGATTGCTTTTGTATTAGTCTCCTCTCTAATGGACTAATTCAAAATATTTGTCAGGGTGCAGTTTTTTTTTTTTTCTAAGGCTGTTTAGGGTAATCGTCTCTTTCAAGTTTTTTTCATTTAAAATGAAAATTTGTCATCTGTAAATGCTCCTGCCCTTCCAGACAAGCCTTGAATTTTGCCAGCACCGACTTAGATGAAAATCACTCGCTCTGCACCACAAAACATTCACACTCCTACATCTACTATTCAAACTGACACAATATCTATAAATAGTCACACAAACACAAACTCGTTCATCCTCCATTCCTTTTTTCTCTCACTCTGTCTTCCCGCTTCCTCGTGTGGCCCCCACAAAATTCAATTTGCTGTGTAATTCCATATCAAAAACATGGTCAGAGCTCTGTGTTTGTTGAATGTGACACAAACAAGCAAGGACACAGTCTCAGCGTTGCTCCTCCTGCAACCTCATTATAGCTGTGCCCTCAAGTAACAGATATGTCCTTAATTGCTGAGTTGTCCTTATTGACTTGAGCTAATTTATGGATTAGATTATTTTTACCCTGTTTCCTAAGTGAACCATAACTTTCATGTGTTTGCCTGGCTGGCTAGGTCATGGGTAACTGGTGCTCAGTGCTGTTTGCTGTGCATGTCTGCATTGGAAGCTGAAGGTTTGCCCCATCACATTTTGTTATGCACAGCATCCAAACACAATGGCAATGCCTGAACAGGAGTAAATAGCAGGAGCAGGCTCATGGAGCATCACACCTTGGAGTGCTAGTCCCATTGACAAAGGTGGACAAACCCTTCGTGATATCACCCATTGGTCTTCTAAAGAGCAGATTTGAAGCTCAAGTCCAACCATCGCCATCTTGGTAGTGCTTTGCTCTCTCTGCTATGGCTAATCAAAAAATGGCAAAGAGGCATAGCGTGAGTAGAGCTCTCTAGACAGCTAGCAGCTGACCAATTGTGGCTGAAACATCCCACCTGTCACTCAAAGCAGCCATGTCAAATTTAAACAGGTGAAATATGTGGCCCGATCTATGCGCTATCATACACTTGTCATGGAAGGAGAAATTAGCTATGGAGACCAAAACTGTTTTTTGTACCAGGCTGTAAACGTGTTTATTTCTGCTGTAAAGTTGGAAATTATAACATGGGGAGTCTGTGTTGACTGACTCCCTTTTGGAACTAGTGGCCATTCGGGGAACTGCAGGTTTTAACAGAGTGCTGCTTGGCTAGTCCAGATATATTGGTTCTTTGTAGTGTTTATGTTGCTGTCATTACCGTATTAACATAACTGACTTTGAAGTACTGAAAATGGAATGAAAGAAAACACAAGCGTGAGAAAAATGAGGGGAGTAGAGTGGAACAGCTCGAGCTTTTAAGAACTCTGACATGCGAGGACTCCACTGCTAGTCAGCAACAGGATGTCTGTAGCACCTTGAACATGGTTTGATTCTTATTCTGCATTTTTTAAAAGTGCGTGTAATAAGTTTTATGAACATATAATCCCCTCATTCTGCACTGAAGTCAATATCAGTGGGTTTTGCTCCTGCACGCACTAACAAAAGAAATGAAAAGATTATTTGGTTTGAAATCTTTGTTTTACTCTACCTACATGAAGATTGCTCTGCACAAACCACTCATCCAGGGCTTAAATCAAGCACTGCTGTTGTTCTGTATAACTATATACAGTATGTTTTGTGTATTAATTATGTCTAACTAAACAAACAAATACACAGTGGACTCATTTATAAGGCGGAGAGGTTAAGTTGTAGAAGGTTGCATTTGTAATATAGAGTTGTTCTTTAATTGCAGTCATCTTTCATTTAGGTTATTTTATTAATTTATTTTGTGAGTATGTGAACCGCAGCAGAAGTAAAATAATGAACTACGCAAAATTAAAATGCAGTCACCACTACACACACAATCACAACGGCAGTGAAATTGTTAAGAGAATGCCAGTTTTAGAGAAACGTGATGAATTCAGGACACCCAGGACCAGATGTATAAAGGATGCGTACACACCAAAACCATGGATATGCATTTTCCCACGCATACTCGTACTGTACGTATAAGACTGTGTGCACTGCACGGATACGCCAGACCGTGCGTACACACAGTTTGAGTAGGTGCAATATGGTGAAGCAGAAGATGAGGTGAGGCAGCCCATTTTAAACAGCTTGCATTATTTTTACCTTTTTACATAAACTTCATTTTATAAAGTGATTTTTAAATAGTGTTTATGTTGGCCTTGTGATTTTTTTGTTTTTATTCCTTTTGCCTTAATGTAATTTTTCTTTTTCTTTTAAGTCTTTCTGTAAACCGCTGATATTACTGTCATCAATTCATTTTCGTTTTGATGATTGAGACACCACTAGCCTGTAGCTGTGCATAACGGTTGTGCATTAGGATGGCAGTGAA
>NW_018128118.1:365335-373841 GCF_001952655.1 Monopterus albus
AAAGAGTGTTTTAGAGATTCTTCTGGTTCCCGGTAAAGCTGGGTGGCTAAAATTGCAGTGTGTTCATGCTGTAGATAATGCAGGAGGTGCTGGTCTTTCTTCTATTGCCCTTGTGTTCCCTTCGTGTGAACATATGCGATTTTCTGCCTCTCGCTTACAATCCGACCACTTTGTTTTTAATACTTCAGCCACGGCCCTCTGCGCTGAGCTGAAAGCACTGATAGCCTGCCAGTCAGCAGCTTTTCAGTTGTCCATGATCCCTGAATTGAGACCAAACAAAGCTTCTCCAGTCAGCCCCCAGTTATACAACAATTGAAACTGTAATGCTTTAGCATTGCTTTCATTGATAACATGTGCTTCTATAGAAGTGGGAGTGGGGAAAAAAACAACCAGGTGTGCATGTGCTTTGTAAAACTGACTAAAACATTGCGTACGTTCACTTCTCGCTTTGTACGTGCACACAGTTTCAGTCATGACTAATCAGAGTGTCAGGTAAAATGATAAATCTGTGGGCAAAGAGGTCTCTTGGTAAGTGATGTCTGAAACTCTGCTGTATTCTGTCACCTGCTTCAGTGTGTACCTACTGTATATGCATGCTTTTTTTTGGAGTGTGTGTTTTGTTGGACTTGCTATACAGTGAAGCAAAATGTATTTTTTGGTACAGAGTGAGGACATTTCTGGAAAGTGAGGGCATTTCCTCACTTTTTGAAACAGCTTTTTGAAGGTTAAGACTTAGTTTTAGGGTTCAGGTTAGAATTAGGTTTAGAATTAAGGTAAGGGTTGAGGTAGGCCTTTAGTTCTGATGGTTAAGTGTTAGGGCAAGGGGCTAGGAAATGCATTATGTCAGTGACTGTCCTCACAAAGACAGAAGGACAAGTGTGTGTCTAAAAGTTTGTGATGATGAGGAGAGAAGGTTGATATGTGTGAGGGATGAAAGTGTTGCATCTCTCCTCGGGGCTGTCAGCATGTTACCAGGTGTCGCTTCTACTCCTCTCACCCACCTGCTTTTCAGCCACTGCCAGACCGCTGCCACACACACACACACACACACACGCACACACACACACACACACACACACACACACAAGCTGAGGACAAAAGCGTGATGAGTTTAAAGATAAAGCTGTAGCTCTGCTGCTTAAATTACAGCTTAGATGCTGTCTATGCTTTCATAGCTCACCAGTAGAGAAATATAGTCATGCCAGCTACAAGTGTTCTCTCTCACAGATTAATTTAATTCAATCATCCATTCTCACTGTTCTAAATCTAACTTTATTTTTCTGCATGTTTCATAATATATGTTGATGCATCCTTGGGTGAGACAAGTCCTAAATAACCACAAGCCCTTTTACACTTTATAGCTACTGAAAAGGTTGTAATTTGAAACTGACAGAGGAAACGTTGAGTTTGCACTAACAGCAAACAGCAGCAACAACAGACTAATATAGCAAATGGGGCAGAAGCAACATCAGGGAGGTTTCTTACATAAACATCATTGGATTTAAAAGAATGGGGAATAAAATCCTGTTTGTCAAGGCAGTCGGTTTGTTCTATCAATATGCCAGTTACAATCCTAGAATCCTCTTTCCTCTCGATCTGAGACAGCTCCTAGTTAAAACAGAAGAAGCTGGATTTTTATAGTCAACATCCACTAACTACAATCCAAAGAAATGTTTTAAATTTTGGTTTCACAACAATCTAAAAGTACTTCATATGGACGTATTAAAGTGAGAGACAAGGGCTTACCACACTTTGTGTATTGTGTACACTATATATTCAAGGAGCAGAGAAGGAAGCAGAGTGTGGAGGAGATTAGGCAGCCGTGGATGACAGGGGAGAGAGGTTGAGAAGGAAGATATCAACAGTGACTTCACATTTGAAAGCGATAAAGTAATTGGAACTGATAGCAGTATGACAGAATTGACAGGCGTCAGTTGCTTCTGAAACGCTCCACTGCTGCTATCACACTGCTCATTTAGCTTGTCTTCGGTAGGGAGACGTTATAGCTTTGCTTTAATCAAATCATGTGCAAAATGTAAATAAACTAGAGACCATATTGTAATCCACCTAATCAGCTGCATGCTTGTTATAACATAATAAATATATAAGACGTTTTTAATGTCTGATATAGAGTTAAATCAGTGGGAGAAGTTTTGAGGAGAAAGTGGAAAAAAGGGTTTAGCGGCTCTCTCAAACTTCATATGTCCATGTTTTCCTATTTATAGAGGCTTAGTAGTCTGTTCCTCAGCTTGGAGCTCTCTTTCATTGTCTTCCTCTAACCGTCTCTCAAGGTTTCTTTAACTTTCTCTGGTTCTCTCTCCCAAATCTGTATCCTTGTTAACACAAGAGGTTTTGTGTAGGAGGGGAGAGATTCTGTCCATCACATTTTCTCCTCTCCTAAACTGACTAATCAAGCAAGAAAGCACACACAACAGGAAAGATTTTGCAACAGTCTTAACTCTTAGTTCTTCTGCCAACAAAAAGAAAGGGACAGAAATAAACAGCAAGAGGAAGAATGAGACACCTCTCACAGCTGTTTGCACAATTGCAGAGCTTCAGATGCTGACTGCCCCTTATTATTAGTGTTTATTCTTTAGTCTCGCCAAAGGAGCATTATATAGTTTGAGCCGGGCTCCGTGTGAGAGAACTAAATCAATTCCAAATTATTGCACCTCTCAATAACTGATGGCCATGTCTGGATGGAGGAGAAATGATTAATGATCATACTATGGACAATGTGAGTGAGACACACACTGAGACATTATCGCTGCATGCCGACAGACACACTAAAGATATAACTGTGTGTGCGTCTCTAGTAACTAGTGGTGATTACTGAGGGGAAAGAGACATCAGTGCTCCTTTTTGTGCTGAGGACTGCACTGTGTGTGCTTGTGTAGTTTAAAATTGAGTGAGAAAAGGTAGAAATCATAGGTTAGGTCACAATACAATACTATTAAGCTTCTGTGCCCCTAAATCTATCATTAAATCAGGCCAATCATTTGTAACTGAGGAGTAAAATATACCTCTACAATAAGCCTGAAAGTTTTCCAAAGCAGGTCATAATTAATTTTTCAGAATTCTTCATCTAACTACAACTTCAGATCACAAGATACATATTAGCTCGCGACGCCATATACTAGGATGGAGATGGGGAAAGAATACTTGGCACAACTTACAGAGAGAAGTTAAGCTGGACAAGCTGGTATCATAAACCAAATTTAAGGCCATGGTAAACTCCTTGATGTCAGTTTCATTTGCTACATTTCTCTGCAGTTCTTAAACCAGTGGAGCGCTTTAATGTTGTGGTGGCTAATGAGATGTGGTGGCTCCCTTTCTATGCATTTGTAATGGTATTATCTAGTTTTGCTATATTCAACTGCCTGTGGCCAGGTCTCCCTTGTTGAAGAGATTTGATATCTCAGTGGGACTTCCAGGTTAAATAAATTACATAAAATATACCATATAGAGAAATTGTTGGTTGAATTGACATCTTTCTGAAACACTTTGAGCAAAAACTGAACGTTATCCCCTTCGTGAAGAAGGATTTATTACAAGGCTGTTGTCTCAAACTGCATTAGTTTTAGCTAAGTGTCCCTGGGTAAACTGTAAACAAATATCAGCACCACATTATTTATCATGCACAGTAACAGGGTTTTAGTTTAGCAAATAACCGTGAGCCAGAAACACTGTGAATGAGACCTCTGTGTTGGCAGGCCATCACAGAGTGCAGTGAAGTTAAACATGTTAGCCCGAACAACTGCATTACATAACAAAGATGAGGAGACTAACATGAGCACCACATTACAACAACATTAATGTAACATTACTCTAACTCCAGGTTAACTTACTGTATCTTACTTACAGCACTGAGCTCTGGGTGAGTTTTCAAGACAGATGCGGTTGACCCAGTGTATTTCATCTTTTTTCCACATTCCTCACAGGAGGTAGTTTTTCTGTTAAAAGCACCAGTTTTGAATTCTTTATATCCAGTAGCTACAACATCAAGTACAACTCCCATCACCAACACAAGCTGCTGTGTGTTTTGGTTGAGCATCACTCCACTGGTAGTTGGCAGACACACTCTGTGGTTTGAAGATCACAGAGGATTGTAAAAATCAAAAATTTCATCCTACAGAGATGTTGAAAGAGTTTTAATTTTCACGAGTTATTATTCATGAGCCCGAGTCAGGTCTGGAGTCACTTAGATACAAGAGTCAAGTTGGAAGTCTATTTACAGTTGCAAGGAAAAGCAATTGCACTCTTTGCAATTTCTTGGTTTTCTCCAAAAATTGGTCATGAATTGTGATCTGATTTTCTCTAAAGTCACACATATCAACAAACACAATATTTCTAAGCTGATAAAAAACAAACAGTCCTGATTTTATTGAACACACCCATTAGGCTCAAGGTGATGGTGGGAAAAATCATGGCAACACTCAGCTTCTGATGTCACAAAACATCAACTGGAGTCAGGTGTTAGCAACCTGGAGTCCAATCAGTGAAACGAGAATGAAGTTGTGCTTTTAAACTACCTTGATTTTTAAAAACATTCCACATTGATGTGGGGCTGCTTTGCTGCCTCTGGATCTGGACCACTTGCCTTGGTGGAAAGGAAAATGAATTCCCAAGTTTTTCCAGGTATCCTACAGGATGATGTCAGGGTGGCTGTCAGCAAGCTGAAGCTCAGAACAAGCTGGGTGATGCAGCAGGATGATGACCCTAAACATCAAAGTAAAATTACTACAGAATGGCTTCGGAGATACAAAATCCACCTTCTGGAGCGGCCCAGTCAGAGCCCAGACCTCAACCCAGTAGAGATGCTGTGGGATGACCTCAAGATGTTCACACCAGACATCCTAAGAATATGGCTGAGCTGAGGCCGTTTTGTAAAGAATCATCCAGAATTTCTCCTGAATGTTGTGCAGGTCTAATCCACAGCTACAAGAAGCGCTTGCTTGAGGTTGTTGCTGCCAAATGTGGTTCAACCAGTTATTAAAACATTGCTTTTTTCCACCATCACTTTGTATGTTTAATGTGTGTTCAGTAAATACATGAACGATTGTTTCATTAGCTAATTAGTAATATTGTGTTTGTGACTTTGAAGATCAGATCACATTTCATGACCAATTTATGCAGAAAACCAAGAAAACAGTGCCATCACTTTTTCTCGCGACTGTATATGAGACTCAAATGTGACATGTATGAGTCACAAACTTAAGTACCCATCTCTGATTCATATGTGTGAGAGAGAGGGAGAGGCAGAAGGCACATATCCAGGTGAAGGAGAGAGTCCCAGTGTGTGTACTTATTTGCGTAAGTCTGCACAAATGCACGCAGTACTGTGTGTAAGCAGATACTGAGCACCCAGCTTGCAAAAGTTTCATGTATAAGAGCTAGCAAGATGTTGTGAATACAGTGCCTTGCGAAAGTATTCGGCCCCCTTGAACTTTGCGACCTTTTGCCACATTTCAGGCTTCAAACATAAAGATATAAAACTGTAATTTTTTGTGAAGAATCAACAACAAGTGGGACACAATCATGAAGTGGAACGAAATTTATTGGATATTTCAAACGTTTTTAACAAATAAAAAACTGAAAAACTGGGCGTGCAAAATTATTCAGCCCCCTTAAGTTAATACTTTGTAGCGCCACCTTTTGCTGCGATTACAGCTGTAAGTCGCTTGGGGTATGTCTCTATCAGTTTTGCACATCAAGAGACTGAAATTTTTGCCCATTCCTCCTGCAAAACAGCTCGAGCTCAGTGAGATTGGATGGAGAGCGTTTGTGAACAGCAGTTTTCAGTTCGTTCCACAGATTCTCGATTGGATTCAGGTCTGGACTTTGACTTGGCCATTCTAACACCTGGATATGTTTATTTGTGAACCATTCCATTGTAGATTTTGCTTTATGTTTTGGATCATTGTCTTGTTGGAAGACAAATCTCCGTCCCAGTCTCAGGTCTTTTGCAGACTCCATCAGGTTTCCATCCAGAATGGTCCTGTATTTGGCTCCATCCATCTTCCCATCAATTTTAACCATCTTCCCTGTCCCTGCTGAAGAAAGCAGGCCCAAACCATGATGCTGCCACCACCATGTTTGACAATGGGGATGGTGTGTTCAGGGTGATGAGCTGTGTTGCTTTTACGCCAAACATAACGTTTTGCATTGTTGCCAAAAAGTTCGATTTTGGTTTCATCTGACCAGAGCACCTTCTTCCACATGTTTGGTGTGTCTCCCAGGTGGCTTGTGGCAAACTTTAAACGACACTTTTTATGGATATCTTTAAGAAATGGCTTTCTTCTTGCCACTCTTCCATAAAGGCCAGATTTGTGCAGTATACGACTGATTGTTGTCCTATGGACAGAGTCTCCCACCTCAGCTGTAGATCTCTGCAGTTCATCCAGAGTGATCATGGGCCTCTTGGCTGCATCTCTGATCAGTCTTCTCCTTGTATGAGCTGAAAGTTTAGAGGGACGGCCAGGTCTTGGTAGATTTGCAGTGGTCTGATACTCCTTCCATTTCAATATTATCGCTTGCACAGTGCTCCTTGGGATGTTTAAAGCTTGGGAAATCTTTTTGTATCCAAATCCGGCTTTAAACTTCTCCACAACAGTATCTCGGACCTGCCTGGTGTGTTCCTTGTTCTTCATGATGCTCTCTGCGCTTTAAACAGACCTCTGAGACTATCACAGTGCAGGTGCATTTATACGGAGACTTGATTACACACAGGTGGATTCTATTTATCATCATTAGTCATTTAGGTCAACATTGGATCATTCAGAGATCCTCACTGAACTTCTGGAGAGAGTTTGCTGCACTGAAAGTAAAGGGGCTGAATAATTTTGCACGCCCAATTATTCAGTTTTTTATTTGAAAACTTAGGTTTCTATACTATTATGCTACCAACACTGTGAACCCAGTACTGAAGTCTGGACATGAGTGGCACATTAACAGAGAAAGACAGAGACAGCATGCCAGATCTATCCAAGGAGCACTGAACTCTAGTTGGTCAACAGCCAGGCTCTAACATACCACAAATAAGTTCATAATAAAGTCCTACTAGGTATCATCTAGCATTAAAATGCAATTGTTAAGCATCAGTTTACACAAATTATGGTGGTTTTATTGATTTATAGTCACTGGCTAATATTTTACTGTGCCCATAGCAAACTGTAAAAGCTGAGTCCATGGGTGTCATTCAGACAGGAAGTTGAGAAACAAAGAACTGTGGGAAACTGAGTCCAAATACATTGCAAGAGAATATACTGCAGTTATTTTTGTGCTGGTTTTAGACTTCAAACGTTGTTCATCTATAATTAGCTGCATTGAAACTGCATTGCCCCCGTGTGTCTATAATAGGATTAAGGCAGGATACACTGCGCACAATCCTAATCACCTGCAATTACCACCCATAGTCTCAGCTCTGACGTGCAAGCACACAGAACACGCATACAGATGTATTTAAATAACTACTTGTGCTCATACATTTGGCACAAAATGTATAAACACACTTGCTTACAAATCTAAGATCTTTGTACAAAGAGCTACTGTTTCGCCCACAGCCCAAATGGCTGTTTTGTGTTGTCAGTCATGTACTCCCCAAAACATACACTTACCCACTCTGACAAAGAGTTCCATCTTTTATTATCTTGCCACACAACAAAGCCCAAATTCATGTGTGCTTTTTATTTTACTCATAATCTTCCCCACAGCACTCAGGCTGCACTCTGGGGAGTCATCTCAAAACAGTAAGCGCAGCCTTGCGCAAGCATAAAGTGCGCTGTGTCTGCTAGTGCGCAGACATACACACACCGCTCTACGCTCACTCCCTGATGCCTCATCCCTGATGCACTTGATAGCTGGTGATAGTAGCCCATCTCTGTGCTGTGTTGTTATTACATTAGCAGCTTTGATTTTATCCCCTTCTCTCTTTCTTCATTCTCCACCTCTCTGCCTCATATCACTCTATTCCTTCCTCTGTCTATACACTTTTTCGCCCTGTCTGTTGTAATTTAGAGCTTTCCGTGTTTACTCTCCAATGCATCTCCGGAAACAGGGGAAATTATAACTCTAACCCAGACTGGGTCTCTCTTCAAATTATGGCCATTGATTTGTGTCTTTATTGTGTCTTCAGTGGAACCTTGTTCACTGGCATCACCAAATCCCACCGATCAGTGCAGCTCAACACTGCCATCCAGTGATGGTTTAATCCACTGATGCCTAACACTGTGTTGTGTGTAGATGCCTTTTCCCACAGTTTATGTGCCACACAGATGGATGGTTGTATGGTCGTCTCTTATAGGAGGCTGTAGCAGAGAGCATACAGTATATGGAGCGTGAGAATTATTTGCCTGTTAACTGCTCTGTGGCTCAACAGCTCAATTGCAGTCAACTCTGGGAAACTTCAAGGTGACTGAGTTAAGAAACTGTCTCTCTCATTCTGTGTCTCTCCCTTCCCCTTTCTCCGCAGTGGTTTACATTAACCTGGGCGGAGCAGTGTGGAGCC
>NW_018128118.1:373860-397070 GCF_001952655.1 Monopterus albus
AATGCCTCAGCCATCTGCTGCACATTAGAATTAGACCTTCAGCCCAATTCAATTAGCAGCCCAAGCCAGTGCCACTGATTGGGCTACAGTCAGCCACTGGCCCACAGTGAACATGATGGTGGGAGACAGGGAGGGTGACAGAGGCAGAGGGAGTGAGGAACTAAGAGCTGAGGAGTGAGAGCATGAGTAATATCTACAGAAAATGAAACAAATCCAACATTTATAAATACATTTTTCTTAGAAATTAATCATGGGCAGGAAATATGTGAAAAGTAAATGGAAATGATCAGACTGGTGGTGGATATGTTTACAGTCTATGATCTGAGATTAGTTCATCACCCCATGGCTACGTTCACCAGAGATCATGATTAAAAAAAATGTCCGAAATTGTCAGGGAATTGGAAGCAAGCAAATTGTATTGTACTGTTGCAGATCCTGCCAACACAGATTCCACAACAGTAACTGTGGTGAAAGAACATAAAGGAACCCTTCCCAACACAAGACTTCTGCCAAGGGAATAGCTGAATAATAAAGGGAAAAGGCCGTACAGATAAGCATCTTGTTCACCTTTATAATATTTGGACAAAGGCAGATGGAAACAAACCTGTCCTTGTTGAAAGCCAATCTTGACTGTTGCAACTATGTTCCCAATGTTGATGAGCAAATTAAACATCAGAAATAAACTAAAACTTACATTTATCACAGTAGGTATCACTTTAAATAGGTACATGCTTCCATAACATCAGTGTTTTTAAAGTAAGCCAAACTACTTTCTAATGACTCAAAATCATCAGTAATCAGTGTTTCATAGGTCAATAGCGGTTTTAATCAAAAGCAGCATGTTAGAAACACCAGGAACCATTTGTCATTTATTTGTTTGTCTTCTATTCTGTAACAACAAATGACTAAATAACTGCAAGGGTATCTTTCTGATGAATTACAGTGATTGGAAAGAAATGTGTGTGTGCATGAGGGAGAGAGAGTGAGTGAGTCTTATTTTGTGTGAATAATCTCCTGGCACAGACCTTGGTCTAACAGGCCTGGGGTTGAACAAGATTTTTGGAGCACAGAAAAACAGACACACACACACACACACCTACACGTGATGATAATAGTGGCTTACTCACTCCAAAACACAGCATTATACAAACACACACACACACACAGCTGTACATGCAGACTACAAATCCACACACATGTTGACTTGGTAGCAGCAGGACACATACACCCAGGGTGACATACTTTCTCGTATGTTCTCAGTGCTGTCAAATATGCTCAGAGCCCTCGGAGACATAATGCACAAAAACACTGGTTCATATAAACAGTGTACTGTGGGAATATGTTCCCAATTATCTGCTGCATAGTTTTCTGATTTTTAACTTATGTCAGACTGGCATCTCTGGAAAATAACTTTTAAACAATTGTGGGATTGTGCATTTTGCTTGAGCAAATGTCCTGAGAATGTCTTGTGCTAGAATAACACATTCTCTTAATGTATTTGCACTTGCTCGTTTTCCCCTCATATAGTGGTGTGTATGTTTTTGTGTATAACAGGATGTGGTTTTGTTAATGTGTTAGTGCAGGGAGGGCATCTTGTTGACTCCCTTTTCTCCTTGCTCACCTGCTCTTCATGCCACAAAAACCCTCCATTGCATCAGCGCACCGTGCTGTGCCAACATGCCCTCGGGCAGTCAGCACACACACACACATACAACATTTTCAGAAGCAATAAATACACATGGGGCAGGAAACCTCAAAAAATATCATTACTCTTTAAAATTCTAAAATGCCACAAAAAAAGACGAGTAAGATGAAGCTGAGGAAATGCTGCAGACAGAAACAGTTGCCTCTGTGCATTACAGACTTACTCATCAGCAGATAAGGCTAAACATTTCAAGCCTTTCTCTGTGATGGAAAATGCACACACAGACATGGCAGTAATGATTCACTGGACATTGGATCTCCCCATTGTTTTGCCTCCTGGCTAAATTCAGCCACGAAGCCAGTATTATGGGCCAACAAGCTAAACCTGGGCCTGGTGTGCTCAAGTATCCAGATCAATAAGTGCATTACCCTACATGTGGTCTTTGAAAGTGTGTGTGTGTGAGAGTAAAGCATGACAAATCAAGCTATCCACGTGGCAGAGGAGGGTTCTGGGTCAATAAGATTGTGGTTGCTGTACTGGTAATCATGGCAGCCTTTGTATTCTTATGCGTGTTTGATTGTACACATACTCATTAAGGGATGTATATGTCAACCTATGTAAAAACTAGATTGTTATTAATCATTATGACATGTTCTGCGTGCTGGAGTTAATGTGGGCAGATAGATTGCATGCTCATAATGTGGGTCAGGACTCATCGCTATTACTGTCAACAGTGCATGCCACTGCACTGAGCCTCTCATTACAACACCTCTGCGCGTATTTGTGTGTGTGCTTGTTGAGCTGCGTTAATGGTTATGTTTTCGGGCATATACCTAAGGTCAGAGCCAATGTTCAGAATGTGTGAAGATAACTGTGCCAGAGTGTATAAGCATAGCATTGTTCCATGTGCAGCTCAAGTGTAAACGTGGCTTTCATATTTTGTAGTGTTTTGTAGTCTTTGCCATAATTATTATTGGTTGAGTTTTTTGTATATACTAGCGTAACTGCCACGATCTAGTAAGCGATCACTTCAAAAAAGTGCAATAGGTCAAAGTTGAATGAAAAAGTCTGTAAGCCATTATGGATGTTGGGGCAGTTTGAGTAATAGTTAACTATTTGTCTTTGCTTTCTTTTTCCAAATAGTGAAATATAAAGTAGATACGCACAAGATCTAAATCACAAAATCTAAGGTACTTTAAGACAGCCAATGAAAGAAGCATAGTGAAAAATACAACAAGAGCACAATATAGTGAAGAAAGAACGTATGCTACATGGGAGCTGTGTGCAAATACCACCATGCACACACCTCCAATATTTGAACAATATTTGAGAGAAATAGGTCTTTTCTGTGCATAGAAAAAGTAATAGATCTTTGAGTTCAGCTCATGAAAAATGGGGGCAAACACAAAAGTGTTGCATTTATAATTTTGTTCAGTGTACATTAGCTAGTAAAAGGCTGGAAGTGGTGGTCAGCTAGTGCAAGTTTTAACCTAGCACAGAGCCCTCCCCTCTTGCCTCGCTTGAGTCTCCGTGTCCAGTGCACTTTCCTGGTGTCAGCTTGTTCACTTGGGCTTGGTGTTTCCGAGCCTTCCTGGGGGTGGCAGTAATCATGGCGTTGGCGCTGTTTGAGTTGGTGATATCTAGGCGTGCCTGTTGTATGTTAGCAGTGCATGACATCTGTGCACTGCAGAAAGAGCGAAAAGTGCACAAAAAAGAAGAAAAAGCCGGCATTCGGAAGTGAAATGCTCAAACACGTCAGTCGCGGAGGGCGCCATGTTGGAGAATTGAAGAATGTATTGTGTAACACAACATAAAACTGTGAATCGTCAGAGTTTGCATACTGTTACCGAGGTAACGCTCCCTTAGATCTGTCTGGCTGTACTAGGTCTGTAGGAAATTAGCACAATTATGAATGTGGAGGATTATTAATCAGAAATAGTACACATAATGTACCCTATTTAACCATTTTCCCACTAAACTAGAGTCCAACAGAAAAATTCCTCTTGATGGTTAGCAAGAGGTTTTCATAACCAGATCATATTTATCCTTTGGAGACTTATCTGTAAGTGAGGTAGCAAAGGATCTGTACATGTGAGGAACTGAGATATGAGCTGAATAAAAACACAAAAGCACTGGTGTAAGTATTACTACTCCCACACAATTACTCAGCCATAACAAAAGCACAGTAACACTAAACACACTAACTAACCACTCTCTTGCATGTCAGTCTCTGGTCAGATGCTTTCACAGATTCACGCCTTCTTTTAAGCCAAGAAACAAGAGAAATGTACATTATTGCAGAACACTGAGGTTTTATAGATTAAAATGAAACTGCCAAGTACGTGTACTTTTAATGGCTTCCGATATAATCCTAACTACTACTACAGAAACATTTATTATTAGAGATTTCATGTGAAAGAAAACATGTCAACGTTGACAGTCCAGAAAAATAGATGCTTTGTCCTTTAGTTGGATGAAGGCCCTTTTTTAGTGCAGGGAATGAAAGGGGGCAGAGCATGTGTGTGCCCATGTGTGTGTCGGCATCACACACTCAGCTCATCTGCGGTGTCCTTCACAGATTATTCTCCATGTGCATGTATTGTACATATGTATAGTATACTGTGTGCTGATGTATGCCAGTGTTTTTGCTCAAGTATCTAGCTGGCTGAATGAATACAGGCAGCCTTCAGTGAAGGTAGAGCTGGATAAAGAAAGGTAGATTTAAGCTCCTCCCTTCATGCTAAGCACAAACTGGAGGTCAAGTACCACCTTTTACAACTTCCATCTCACTCAAGGGCCCCTCTCTTTTTATTCCCTTGCTCTTTTTTCTCTTTACCTTTTTATGCCTTCTTCTCTATCAGATGCAGACAGTAAGTGTTCAATGCCATGGCAAAGCTTGGCTATGAATGCTGCTCTTAGTCAGTGACTGCTGTCTTTTTCTTAAGTCTAACATGCATATGTCTTTATGCAAAACATTTCATTCATAAAAAGGCCACTCGTGTTTTAGGTAACACAGAGGGTGATAGCGGGCTATCACTCACCCAGCCCAGCCTTTGTGTCCTCATTGCCCTTTCTGAAATGTATTGTTTAGGTAAATGAGTCTGTGCACCCAGTGGGGGAATCAGCATGAATAAGAACCTGAATGCGTTACCCCATTACTCTTCTCTCCCTCTGTGTGTGTGTGTGTGTGTGTGTGTGTGTGTGTGTGTGTGTGTGTGTGTGTGTGTGTATGTGTGTGGCCTCTGCCTCGCTCAGCACCCACAGTCCTTGAGAGCTCAAATTGACATTGGAGACCTGGTTATTAATATGTGGGTAGTGGATGCACGTGTGTTTCTGTGGGTCTTTGTGAGTGTACATCCAGCGGAGGGTGATAGAGTGCTCTTGTCATTTGTGTGCACTAGATTGTGTGATTTGTGTTGAGAACAAGATGAAGATGTGTTTGTGAGCGTGTGTGTGTGTGCATGTATGTGCGTGTGCCCCCGCGCAGACAGTCAGGCTCAGGCAGGCTCTCTAATTAGATAGACAGAGTGGAGCATGCAGGCTCGGAACAGGAGGAGAGGGATAAAAGAAAGGTTGCTTTTGTATTTGTGTGTCCTGCTGCCTGTTTGTGCTCTCATGTACTTGCCCTTGTGCACAGCTCGGCGAGTATTTTTACCCACCTTTGTGAAGCTCACCTGCACTCTTCTCTTTGTTCCCTTTTCCTTTCAGTGGCTCATTGCTTGTTTCTATGAGTGTACATGTCTTTCTATGGTTATGTGGACAAATTTTAGTTAAACACCACTGTTTTGAGGACATTTTGGCCAGTCCTTACAATTTCAAAGGGCTGTTTGTGCACTAAGACTTGGTTTTAGTATTAAGGTTAGGCATTTAATAGTGATGGTAAAGGATGCTAGGGAGTGAATTATGTCAAAGAGTGTCCTCACAGCTATAGAGACACAAACATGTGTGTATTCGTCAGGTGTCACCCAGCAAGTCTGATCCTTACAGAAAGCTGCCACCACTGTTGGCATGGCAACGGCTGCAGTACCGTGAGACACTGCTGCCATGGTTTCCAGGCACGCCAAGCAGGGGGGAGAGAGCTGGTGCTGCACCACCATGTTCCTTTCCTCTGTGTGTGTGTGTGTGTGTGTGTGTTGGGGGGGTGGCCTCCCCCTCCTGTCCTTATAGCCCATGTTCCCTCACCCAGCATCTAACAGGCCCCTTTGTTAGGATGTGTTCTTGACATGCACAGAGAAAGGTGTTTCTTATTTCTCTGGTGTATTTTGTCAGGCCTATCTTGCAAGATATACCCTCTGTGTGTGTGTGTGTGTGTGCTTGTGTGTGGCAGGCTTTACATCTTCATCTACAGCTGAATCAGAAAGCCATGTGAGTTCTACTCTGGGCCATGTTAATATTTATATAATGGATATTCCTCTAAAACCTCTAGTAGTCTATAGAAAAATGTCTGTAGTGATGAGCATAAGAACACTAGTGTGTGTGTATTTAACTGTCAGTGTTCACATGCATACACATATTCTTTACTCCAACTGAAATATTCCTTGAGCATAGACTTTAGTCTGATCTTGTGGGATATTCATTTTCAATTACATTTTCTATGCACAAGAATACAGTATTATTTTAAATATATTTTTTGTTTTTGTTTTTTTTTTGCTCTACATTTTTGTTATTTCCTATTGTACCTTTTTAAATAACAAGCATTAATGGTGAGTCATAGGTCAGTCATGATTTCCACATCTGTTCGAAGTTGGTCTGCCTAGCACCAAATGACATGCAGATTTGGAATGCAAATTTAATGCAGGGCAGCGGTCTTGTCCTTAAGCCATGGTGTTTTGTAAGAATTGAGAATTAAAATGATGAATTCTGGACCAACTGGATATCAAAACACCAGTGTCATGACAATCAGTGTCAGAAAACAAAAGACATCTACAACGGAGCTCTGTCTCCAAACCATCAAGGAGCCGTTTGTGCTCGTGGGGTGGTGAGAGCCTCATACAGTTTCCCATATGTGTCTCTGTCTCTCATTCTCTCTGGTTTGCTCTCTCTTTGTCTCCTGCCTGCTCCTTATTTCTCTCTTCCCTTTTAATAAGTACTATCTTGTTTTCATTTAAGATGTCATCTAGTTTATGATAGACACCAAACAACCATCTTTCTCCCTCCTTTTCTTCCTTTGTACCTTCTTCTGTCCTCCTCTCTCCTGCCATGGGGTATAGCTGGCATATGCATTTGTAACCTGCAGGAACAAAGTAAGAGGTGCTAGTCAGATCCATGCACAGGTTTTGGCAGTGCTGCAAGGGACACTCTGCTGTACCTTAGGCTGAATTCTGCGCTATTAGGTTAAAGGAAGGTTAATGCTACATTATGAATCTGCAGAGTGTGAAATGTCTGCAGGGGACAGGAGACTCTGATTTTGCATTGTAATGCTGTTATTAAAGAAAGTATAATTAAATAGTGCTCATTAATAACTGATGAGATTTGGCCTGAAAGTGATTTTCTTCACTGCTATTACATTTTAGTAACCCCGAGTAGTATATCTAGATATGTTACACTGAAGCCATGTAAATTGATTCATTAGAGTGCAGACTGTTGAACTGTCACTGCACATTGCACAAAATATTTAGATTGCAAACAAGCAGACAATTAATTTCCTAAACATGCTGTTAGCTCATCTATATTCTGCTCAATGGTTAGCGCCCATTCTAATGTATAAATGGGACAGTGGCTTCAAGAACTCTGCGTGTGCTTGTTTAGTGAATAACCACACAAACTGAGCTCAGGTTTTTCTTATTTCTGACAGCCATCCATTTTTCCCCCCTTCCCTTCATTTTCTTTCTGCCATCTATTTAATAATTTGGTTTCCTCTTTTCTTTATTTCCACTACCCTGCCTTAACCCCAGCCTGCCATTCTTCTCTTCCCTCTCTTCTCCATCCTTCCAGAACATTATACAATGAAAGGACATCAGGGAACAGCTGCTCACAAGATAAGACTTTGATAACATTGCCTTTGCTTGGAAAACCAGCGTGGCCTGACTCTTACAAAGTCTTCAGAAGTCAGATGTTTTTTTTAATTCAAAAAAGTTTTTAAAACACATAGCTCGAAGAACACAGTTAATATAATGACAGAAGCATGTTCCATATACAACATGTGCATGTGTTATTAAGTCTTTATGGTGATGTTTAGTTACGTTTTAAACAGATTTATGTGGATTTGAAACAAATAATGCTATGCCAGTGACATTTGTTTCTCCATTTAAGAAAAAAATGGTCTTTCTATGCTAAACTCATGCTAAATGAGTCTTTTTTTTAAGAGGGATTAAGGATCTTATATGCCAGGATATATCTGGTTTTCCACCTGAAGGCAACGTTTATTGTGTGTGCCACAGGAGCAGGACTGCTGATTTAACCCCATTTCAGCAGCATGATGATTCAGACGTTCAGGGTGAACTGGCCTCAGCAGGAGGACTCAGAGTGTACACAAGTACCTAGTATTCACCTCATGAATCCTGTTTATTAAGATTTAATCTGTTGTCCCAGAAAAAGACTTTTTGTCATGCACTGGCACAGACAGCACTAAGAAAAGATTTTTGGGGCTAGATGTGACCTATGTTTCACCCACATCCGCCTACGCTTCTACTTATCAGCATAGCACCTTGATAATGCGCTGCACGACGTTAACTCCTGCGTACATTTTTAAGTCATTTTGATGTGTGGGAACATACGATGGAGACGGGGATGGATGGGAAGTTAATCTCAGCTGTGCTTTATCTGTTCAAGACCTGAACTACATAGGACAAAAGGCAAAAAAAGCCAGTGAATGCAGACAGAGAGCGGGTGGCGCTGATAAGGATGATGTTCTGATGCAGTCTAATCATGATGACACTGGTATTAATGAACACAGTAAAGACAGCTGTGGTGGTGAATGTGAGCACTGCTCTTGTGTTTGTAGCTGCAGGGGTGGAAAGTAACTAAGTACATTTACTCGAGTATTAGACTTAGGTGCAAATTTGAGGTATCTGTACTTGAGTATTGTCATTTTCTGCTACTTCATAATTCAACTTCACTACATTTTAGATGCAAATATTGCACTTTGTTCTCCACTATAGTTATTTGATAACTTTGGTTACTTGTGACTTTTCAGAATCAGGTAAATAAAACAAAATACAGTAATCAAAAGGCTTTGTTGATACCTCAATGGGAAATTTAAAAACTAGCAGTAACTCACATTATGTGCACAAGAGGTAGATAAAATTGGCTCCACCTTTAACAGCTTCAACATTAAATGTTTTGTATAAAATAACTATAATCTCATAATATAATATACAAGCCATTCTGCATAAGGAGTACTTTTGGTACTTTAAATGTATTTTGAAGCTAACACTTTTGTACTTTTACTTAAGTGACACAGAAGCTTCACTTGTAACAGATCATTTTTACACTGCAGTATTGCTACTTTTACTTAAGTAAAAGCTCTGAGTACTTCTTCCACAACCGTGTAGCTGTGTGGTGCTGAGAATGTGTAGTAAACTAGTATTATCTAGTAACCTAATATTATCTGAACAACTGCTGTTTAGTTTGACCGAATCAACAGGCCAGAGAGACAAACAGGGCTTGGCCAGGACAAGAACATGTTCTTTCAGCTTTTATTTCTCCCCCTTTTTAACCTCAACTTCTGCTTTTGCAGTTTTTTTACATTTTGACAGTGCTGACTGAGACTGATGCGGTGACATGCTCCTGTCTGGCTGGCTCTGAAGGTCATGCAAAATAAGTTGCATTTTAAAGCAGTTCCCACTTTTAATCCGATTTAAAGACCAGTTTAATATTCAGTATTTTTTCTTTAAATCCTTATTCTTACCCTGTACTATCCTCACTGATTTAGTTCAAATTACAGATCCTCAGCTCTGGTGAACTCAATATTACCTCTCTCCATTTCTGCAAAATGTTGATACTGACAGATATGAAGCACTTTACATTAGAAAAAATAAATTAGGCTAAAAGTGTGGAGATGAGTGTGAGTTTCTGTGAGAAATAAAACAGCAACCCAAACTGTCAGCCGGGAATTAACAATGAAGAATTCTACGATGCTCTGCTGCCTGAGCTGTGATTGCCTTTCTGCCATGTATGAATGTGCTAATCAAAGGCCATCGGGGTTAACCCTCAGAATCCTGCATGAGAAATTTGTAGCGCAGTGGCGGTTCATGTTTGGGATGTCATTAATAAGCTGGCCAAGGCAGGTTATAATCAGGTCAGTACCTTTGAATGGGAGAAGTATACTTGGAAAATGTGTGCACTGAGAAAGGAGAATAGAAAAAAGTTTATGGAAAGAAATAAAATGATAAATACAAATGGAGACCAGGAAGAAGAAGGAAAAACTCAAAAGCAGACACCTCTTCAGCTGACAGTGGTTGTTAATGTTCATTTTGATATTTTTCTGATGGGATGATAGCCATGCTGCGAAAATGAGTCTTAAAACACCTCTGTGTGATGTTCCATGTCTGCTGTTTAATGAGATTTAGAAGACAAAATCAACGGTGTGAAGGAACAAGAGCGTGCAGATGAATAGCCTTTACGCATTCAACGGTTTGCAGCAGTGAAAGAAACACTTAAAGAATATGAGAGCACTGACACCGTCTCCCCACCTCACATTTGTTCCCCAAATTATCAGCCTTTCTCACTGTCCTCACTCATTATGTTATGGCTGTATAATGGCAGCAAGACATGAGCATATGAGTTGGAAGGAGGCCCAAAAAACGTGCACTGAACTTGCACATTTCCTTTGTCAACCTTCTTCCCACAGGATGGATTCCTAGACTGAGATGTTGGACTGAAAAGCCAGTGCTTTGCCACTTCATTTATTCAGTCTGACACTGCCTTCTTGTTAATGTAATCAGTTTTGTTTTGGGGGGTGGGGTGTTTGTTTGTTTTTTGGTATTTGTTTGTTTGCTTTGTTATTGTGGGAGGAGAATTTGATTTTGACATGTCAAAATTGCTGCTGCATTAGCATAATTTAAGTCATTTTATAGTGAACAGTTGTCAATCATAGAATTCATGATACATCTGAAGATTATTATCAGGGTAAATAAACGATGATGATCATGAAAATGACACTGTAATTGAGACAAGGACAAAGATTTTCATTATGTAAAATAAGAGTTCTGTCCTCCTCTGTGTGCATACACACAGAGCAGACGTGTGAGCAAAGGATTATGTGCTATTATTGCATAAATTAGTTTTAGCAGTGGTAATTACAAACCAAACAAATCTGCTCATACTGGCAGGCATACCAGAATGTGTACTCTGATGACACAGGTCAGAGTGGAAAATGGTGATATAGACGGTACAGATCGATCAATGTCAGTTGATTTTAAATATTGATAGAAAGATGACTGATGATTATGAGAGTTAAAATTACATCAGTGTTAACAATGTAAACCTGAACGACTGATGAGGACATCCTTGCTGACTATGTCGACCATTTCATACAGTAGGCGAGATTTTCTTGAATCTAGATTGAACACTTACTGTAGCCAAATGAATTTTGTACCATTTGTTATGAGTTGTTTAATCTTATTTAAGTCAAATCTTTATTTAAAATATTAAAGTGGTGATTTTGTGTTAGCCCATATAGTATTTTTGAGTTACAGCACTGTAATTATGACAATAATGCGGCAAATTGCAGGATGCAAACCTAGCTTTCAAGAACCCACTGGTTTGCATTCATTTGAGAACAGGAAAATGAGTGAATAGAGGCATGAAGCTTGTGCAGGCTGTGTATTCCAGTAGAGTAATCCTTGACTGTAAACATTTTTATGATGCTGTATTGTTCATGTTAATCCAGGTAGAAGTGCATAATAATTTGAAAGGTTTGCCACTGACTTGTGGTGTGTTCATGTGCTAAATGCTTTACAAAACAATTGTTGTTCCATTATAAGTTGTTAGATGAACACAAGTGTGGTGCCGTGGTGATTGTGTGCAACAAAACCCTGGCTGGCTGTTCATTCTGCTGGGAAACTACAAGATTGGTCTGCTGGTTGTTGGCCAGTGACAGAGTTATCATTTATTCAGAAACATGTTACTCCATGTAACTGTTGAATTAGGAAACCTCATTTCAGCTACTGTACATCTGTGTCACTTCTTAGTAACAAGACCTTGTCTTTATAGTGGATGTATCTGTTTAACGAATTCAGTCTGGGTGCTATTTTTACCCTGTACACAGTTCTGAATACGCACTGATTTCTAAAGTGTATCTTGTTGAATTATCACAGCCTTAATGAAATATCCCCGCTTCTTTTATGTGAAGAGCTCAGGCAATCAGTAGATGAGATTGAGTTCTTCTGCGCTGATAGAGATGCAATATCATCAAATCAATCTGATGGATTCAATTAGAAATACCCCTCTTGCCTTTTTATGTCAAAGTTACAGACTTGGAGACTTTTTATATAGATCTATTTACTCTTTTAATGTGGATTTCTTGTCATTAAAGTGATTCTGAACAAGAAGAGTGTCACTGCATTAGGGAGTGGCACATTCAGCCCTAACAGAGCATGAATCAGTGGTGTGTGTTGAGCCATCTGTTCCCCTGCTGATTTCTAGCTCCTTTAAGCAGTCAGCACTGATCTGGGATCAGTGTGACTGTGAGGTTTGGTGCAGGGGCCAAGGTGTGAGAGGGTTAATGGGTATATACTATGGTGATTGATAACTGCATCCACATGATTCTCTGGGACCAGTGCTGGAGTAGGATTGCTGCTGACTCACCAGGGAGCTCTTGCTGCTTTGTGTGTGTGTGTTTAATAAGAGAGAGAGAGCGCCGTAGTTTGCTGACTCTGTTTGCTTCCCACAGTTATGAGAAGAGCTGATGGGTGTACGTGTGTTACCTAACCAGCTTGTTTAACAAGATCCTTGCACCTGAGCATGAACACCTATTTTGCTCCCTGGAGACTGGAGCAAAATCCAACATTGCCGCCCACACAGACACACAAACACACACTCACTGTTGTTTCTTCACCAAACTTTTGCAAAACTTTAGCATTACACCAGTCTCTGTATTACTCACAGACACACAAACAGACTAGGCGGAATATGAGCGTGGCACCACTGCCATGCTGGATTCTGTCTGTGATCATGTGCCAGATAGAGAATTAGCAGTGTTAACCAAGCAGCAGTGCAAACAACAACTGATTAAGAATGAAACAACTCAGCCACTCAGTATTCAGCATTAGCTGACTACTCTGGTATACTCTATGAGCTGGATTATTTTTTGGGCTCCTGCAAGAAGGCTACCAAGCCTTCCCGTAGTGGCCTGAAGGTCAATCCTCACATCTGCTTGCCTGATTATTACCTAAAGCTAAAGCTGAGCCGTGTCCTAATTTTAACCTCAGCTGTAAACCCAAATTTGAAACTAAAATAGCTAAATGAAAGTTTTAGAGCTCCCCCCCCAAAGCTTTAAGCCTGAAATTCACTGAGCTTGAGCAGAGACACCAACTCTAAAATACACTCATGTACACTTTTAATACACATCTGTGACTTTGACTAGTTAGTGACAAGACCAGGGTTTAGCTCATTTTAGTATCTGGTGCTGCGGGAGACTTTGGCCCCAGGACTGGCCTAGTTCAGTGTGCTTTGGCCTGGTTTGGGAGCTCTCTTGACTGCTGTTTGAGCAGAAACAGAACGGAGGTGGATTTGCCTCCCACAAGCCTATCATCTGTGCTACCTTGTATGACAGCCGTGCTGTGCATGTGTGTGCTTGTGTGCATGTGTTGGATGTCTGATGAGAACAAACTGACATAGCAGCCCAGGAGGAGTAGTGCATACTGATTGAAATATGTGCAAGAGAAACATTTTTCACTCTCACAGACTGCTCTCTATCTCTTATCCCTTATTCTTATAAGCAAAATATGATGACATATTTTACAATATAAAAGTGTCGTACATCTGTTTAAGTAATGAAATAACCAGTGGTTGTTAGTATTCCTCTAGTAAATGCGGCATAGGTTTGTAACACTCCTTGAATAAAATCTTCGTAACGCTTTTATTCCAAGTACTTGTGGAAACTATCAATACGTGTAAACCCAGTGAACAACGCCACACACATTTAAGTGTGAGGAATATCATATTATAAGTAGAGCATGTAGATGCTATATAAACACAGACGTATATGCACTCAAGCTGCCAAGAACAGGGTTTACACAGCCACCACAGGCTGTAACGTCCTGAGTGGGTGTCCACATGCTGCACAGACACAGTCGCACTTCACTTTATTCTCTTCATGCTGCAATGCAAGCTGGCTGTATGGTTGAATGGGTCCATGATTTGAGCCCTGTCTTTGAAGTCCACTGAGGCAGGGAATGGGAAGTGATGGATTTATGTTTCATGACATGCTTTACTGGCACACTGCCCTTCTCAGTCACCCTGGCTCATCTTTGGTTTACGCTGCAAATTTTATTCCTATTTATCAAAAGCTGGCAGCCTTGTATAATTCACCCTTGTCTTTCTATACTTCTTCTTCTTTCTCTCTCTTGGTTCTTCTTTTTCTGTCTCTGGTTGCATGTTTCTATTTACTCCTCTGTCTCCTGCCTCCTTCCTTCTTTCACTTTTCCCTCATCTGTCTCTCTACTCCTTTGCTCCTGGCTAAGAAGGTGTTCACCCTGTGCTCCCTGGTGCTGTGGTAGCTGTCGAAAAAGGACAACGATAATGTTGGCCTGCATTCCCTCATGTCCGGAAAGAAACTGTGCTCTTTCCTCACGCTGAAGAGGACAGTCTCTTGCTTCTACATGTAATTGGGGGTTTGAACACTTGCTACAGGCACATTATAACCTTTATCAGTATGCATAAGGGTGATAAAGGTTGTTCACAAACTCCACAAGAGGAATTTCCTTGTGCAATGAGAATAAAGAAAACTTTGACCATTTCATACTGTGGCCATACTTGTTTATGGTGTGAGAACACACTGATGGAGGGCAGCTTTTTATAGGCTGGGCAGGTTTTGGTCACCTTTGTTCCATTCCACACTTTCTGTACCTATTTAATTAAAAAGCTGTTCTGTTTTTCAGAGGTTTGGAAACAGCGCAGCATTCCAGAGGTCATAAACAGCAAAATATTCACCTCACGCGTTGATCTTTTGTGTTCACTTTATTTATGATCAATGAGCTGACAAATCTGCTAATGTGTTTGGCAGGAAGCCTTTATCCATTAATTTAAAAGCTGTTCCTCACAGACAGTTGTTCCCCAGCTTGTATAATCCAAAGGCCCTCCAAAACCCCAAAAGGCATTTCTATGTCCCGCTTCCAGCAAAACACAAGCTGTCATACTTGAAACCATCACCCACCCCACCTCAGAAAGAAACAGTGGTTTAACAATCGGATTTTTGAGAGATTTGTTTATGGACACTAAAGCTTGGGAATTTCCACTAGGGTTTAGGGAAGAGAGTATAATATTCTGAAAATCTACAATTAGGATACTTGTTACCAGACGGAGAAGCAGCGGTCTTGTACTAAGCTCATCCACGTCTTCCATCCCTCAATATCAAACCTTATCACTGCAAGCATGCATTATGAACAGCAAGAATGTAAAACCAAAGTACTGCACCTTACTTACAGTTTTATATACTCACAATTCTACTTACTAATTCCCCGTGAAATTCTGCATCTCAGCAGGGATTTAGATTGAAAACAACCCTGCATTAAATGCTGCAAGGAGCTGTGTTGTTTAAACGAAGAAATACGATCCAGGAAGACCAGCTGGAGTAACAGATCAATGCATTGAGAGGACCGCAGGATGCCAAAACACTGCACAACAGTTTGGAAAGCTCATAATCAGGATTTTACAGTTCTGGAAAGTTATCACAGTGGCAACTAATTTATCTTTAGTCCAAACTACCTTGAGGTAAGCAGCAGAAATACCACATTTACATTTAAATGTTAATCAACAGGGAAATGTTTAAATGGCCAGTGTAGTGTCTTAAAAGGCAAAGAATGTGTACACATCCAAACTAAACTGGGTACACGCACAAGGCAATAACAACTAGGAAGAAAAAAGAGACAATTTCTCTCTTGTTTCTTGCCAGTGTAGTGTCTTGTCAGATGACTCTGTGTTGTGTCGCAGCGAAAGCAGAGCCTGGTTCAGATTTTTTACTGGATGAACCTGCATAGTTTTTTTTGCAACTAAATCTGACGGCATGAATCTTGCTAAGAATTTAGGCTGAACAACTATGGAACTTTTTATGGGCTTCGCTCAAACTTCCTGTGTTTGTTGCCAGAGGTGAGAGAGAGAGGTCGATAAATTAAGTGTTTTGAATTCAGGCTCAGCTCCTCCCTCGGCACAGCTGTCCAGTACAACAACACACTGATCTCATGTTCCATCTAATCCTCACTTGTGAGCAAATTTGATTTGCAAACTACCTCTGTTTTTTTTGTTTTTTTTATCTCATGCACATCAAAGCGACGGTCACATCCCACCAAATCCAGCAGGGTCACATAATCGGCAAGGGCCAGAGATGCAGCGCTACGATCACAAACTGGACACCCTACACTTCTCTTCTGTGCAGTAAAATCACAGAAGAAACACAAATGGTGGTAGCGAGGCACAGAGCCCAGTAGTCGCTGAGAATGCACTCGACCTCGAGGATACAGCTTTCCCCTCCAGTTTCACAAGGACCAGATGGCTTGGAGCAAATGTCCCAGATCCTCACACATCCTCATGCACAAATTTGTCTCATGTTGCTGGAAAGATTTGGCTTCTCATGTCAGTTGAAACATAATGGATAATGTACTGTACACTATTTTGGCTAGTTAGCCGTTGGAGTTCTCTGTCACAGCTAACTAAATACAGAGGAAACATTTCCCAAAAATACGAAGAACACACAGAACCATCCAGATTGTTCATCAGCTGTTGCCCATTACCACCCAGCTTTTATTTTGGTTTGACCAAAGCCTGTGATTCAGATTGCATGCCACTATTTTACAGACTGAGGAAAGGTCTCACAGGCAGTTGGCACCAGCAGAATGCAGGGTGTGTGTCTACTCACCTCTTACCTGACCTCATATTCTCATCTTTTGCCGGCCAGACTTCTTACAACAGGGCTGCAGTCCCCTCTCTCTGCTTCAGCTTGTCCTCCAGGCTCTGCTGGGAAAGTGGCCTGCCTCCACACACACATACTAACATAGACACGCACGATTGTGTGCACTCACTTATACAGGGAGTCAATGAGGCAATGAGTGTAGATCAAGGCTTGACACCAGGAAAGCGTGTGTCTAACGCCCTACAGGGAATCTGTCTGTGATCAAAAATGTATCAAAGAGGGGATAAAACTTGAAACGGCAAACTTGAAAAGACCTCATTTTGTACCTGATCACAAAATAGTTTCTTCAGGTTCTTTTGGGGCAGTCTAAATCAGTCATTCTAATAACAGACACTGGCTTTCACATTCCTCAGTTTTACCCCCAAATGTCATCATTGTTTAAAAGCCTATTAGTTTGCATTTCAAAGTAATATTCGTCATGCAAGCTGCTGTCAGCTCTGTGTCTGTGGGGTTGCCCTGATGGCTGAGCGGTCTAGGACAAACCTGCATGGGAATAGCAGACAGTTGCTGTGACTGCATTAGCTGGAATGTGAACCCAAGCTGTGCTGTCGTCTCCTTTTTACTGCCCTGTCTGTTTACACTAGCAAATGTGAAAAACTGGTGAACTAGCACCTTCAACAGTCGCTGCACTAATCACTGTCCTAAATGAACCGAGCTCTGGTCAAACAAAGGGAAGTGAAATGATGTTTGACTCTTATCCTTGTCTCTTAGGCATGAATAATGCTGCTAAGCTGACCTCTGCTGACCTGCCACTCTTCATTGGGATCACTCAAGACTTCCCTGCTGTGGAAACACCCATTACACACTATGGCAAGGTAAGCTGATGTAAGTCAGCAGCAGTGTTTTGTTATGTTCTGTCATCATGGCAAAATACTAAGCAGGTAGACCCGCTTCTGAAAAGAAAGATGCCAAATGAAAAAACGTTCCACTGTAGTTCATTTGCTACCAGAGGGGGGTCTAGATGCTGTCAGTCTCTTAAGATTCATTGTAGCACCTAAATATACGTACATAGGCTAAACACCTCTTACCATTGCTGCAACTGGAATCCTCACCAGTCTTAGACGATGTTTAGACGCCACCACTGCCACTGTGTCTGCTGTCTCTAACTTGTGCCCCTTTGCTTGTCTGTCTTCATGCTTGTTTTTATTTTCTAGCTTGCAGAGAGTTGGCTCTGCATGCCCATGGGTATGTGCTCGACTGTGTTCATAAACACAGGTGATAACAAACAGATGAATGAATAGCTGTGGATTATCACATGCAGAGCACACACAAGCTAAATTATTTATGCAGCTGTGATACTGGGTTTTCATCTCTGCCACGTTCCTTAGCTCTCCGTGCTGTGAAAAGCAGATGGCATATTTTGAGGTGGCAGTCATGTGTGCAGAAGGATGGAGAGATGGATGGGATAGTCAATCAGTCCTCATTTTTTTCTTCCTGTCCCATCAAATGTAGCCCCTCCCTGCATGCATCACATCACTGGTGTTTATGTATGTTTGTATGCACTTTTTATGACACACAGATGTTTATGTGTGTGATCGTGTCTGTATACATTTGTGCAGATGCCTGCACGTGCACACGTACATGCTAGTGTGAGTGTTTCTCTCTGTTCAGTTTTGTTTGATGTGAGGACACTTTAACCGGTCCACACACGTTTAGAGGGTTGTTTCAGGGTTACGACCTGGTTCTAGGGTTCAGGTTAGAATTATGTTTAGGTTGGGGCCAGGGTTAGACATTTTGTTTAAAGGTTAGGGCAAGGGGCTATGAAATACATTATCTCACTGAGTGTCCACACAACTATAGCAAGGCAAACAGGTGTGTGTACATACGAGCATCCCGACCCCAGACAAAGGCCCGGCCTGAATCCACTGGCTGGGCGGAACCGCATGTAGCGTAGTAATGAGGGCGTCATTAGTTTGGCTGGAAGGCTCCTTCACTATTAGCTAATGGATTCTCAGCCATCTGCTCTGACAGGCTCCACCGGTTACTCATTTCCACCTCCATTAGAGTACGCTATGGAGATGTCTTTCCTCGCTCCATGTGGAAGAGGCTCAGGGAGTGGCTGAACCCCTCCTGCTGGGTGGCTCAAATGCTCCTGGCTGTTTGTTTGGCTCACTGTCAGCTAGTCTGTGTCTGTGTCTGTGCTCGCTGTGGTATCTCAGTCAGGATCTGTTTAGTGTCTCTTTCCACACCGTCTAGATTTGAACTATTTTTTTTTCTGTTTTTCTTTTTCATTTATCCTCAAATGTAAATTATTTGTGTAAAAGTGTCATTCTATTTACTAATATATCTAGATAATGTTTTTATCTGGCTGTAATGTTATTCTTTAGTACATATAGCATCACAAAAGTCACCACAAATATATGATTACACCTTTTTCTAAAATTTTATTCAATAAACTCTTTATACTGCGCATACATTATTATACTTTTTAAAAGACAACAATCAAAAGAGGATGGATAGGCATCAGTAGTTTTGCTGTGAACCAGCACAGAATAACAATAAATCTAGGTATAAGATTGCTTGTAATTATTATATACAGTAGGTAGACCCTTTTAATTTAATCAGGCTGGCCATCCCATATAAAATGAAATATTCTGCATATTTTCTAAACATTTCTTCTCCTGGGGAAGATACAATAAAGACATAAGCATATACATGAACTGAAGAATGACCAATGCATTGATCACTTTTCTTTTCTAACATAGGATCATGCTAATATTCCTCCACGTTTAGATTTCTGACAGGTATGCTGTGACTGTGTATGCCTAAGACAACTATGGAGCCATTAGTCCAATTTATTGGTAAATCACAGCATGAAATTTGTACCTTTCACTTACTCTATCTAATGTGCAGGACATTACATTTTTCATAATTAGGCTTCTTTGGGGAGATCAATGAATGACTCATTTCAGTGTGAGGAACAACATTTGGCTGAATTTGGAAAATACATCACCTGCACATAATGATCCACTATATTGCAAATATAAAGTACTGTGCAAAAGTCTTAAGCTACCATTAGGTTTGTTGACTGACAAACCTATGATGACTATATATGTATATAACAGAATACAGCTAGAAAATACAGGAAATATGTACACAGTATTAAAAAATACGACTGTCAGCAAACAAACTGAATACTCCAGATGTGTTATTCAAGCTGTTCTAAAGAAATATGAAGAATCCAGAGAGACTGAGGACAAAAATGGAGTGGAAGACCAAGAAAACTCAATATCTGAAGGGACATTTGTCAGAGTTTCTTCTCTGAGAGGCTAAAAGAAATCCAGCAGGGACCCGGCTCAGCATCTGGCAGCTTCATCTGAAGTGTGAACGGCCATTGTAGAGGGACAGCAGACAAGAAACCACTTCTTCAGAAGCGGGAAGGGACAAAAGGCAGAGATATGCAAAAGCTCGCAAAGACGAGGGAAGATCATTGGGAAAGAAAAGTGTTATGGAGCAATGAATTGAAGTTTGAAGTATTCTGGTCCAATCATCCGATAGTGTGGGAGAAGAAAAGTTGGAGAAAGGTGGAAGAATGAGTGTAACAGCCTTCAGTGAAATGTGGTGGAGGGTCTGTCGGGGTTTCAAGACCATTTCCCCAAAAGAATTCAAGGCGCACTAAGTGCAAAGGGAGGTCGCACTAAATACAGACCTTGGACAGTAGAAGCCATTTTGTTCCAGAAAGTTATTTTTTTAATATTGTGTACATATTTCCTGTATTTTCTGGTTATATCTTTAAAAGGAGACAGAAATAAATACACATTATCAGTACAGCCTTGCTAAAACAGCAGTGGCCTAATGGTGGCCTAAGGCAGTATCATAAATATAGTAAGAACATTATATTTATTGATATTCCCATTATTTATTATGTTACACTTTGGCTTTTTATACATTATTTTTATCTAATTAATCAATAAATTTTCTAAACTGAAATGCTCTAAACATTTCTAAATAAAATTCAACCAAGATTTCACCTTGGTGAAATGTGTTTCAACCTCACATTCAGTTTTTTTCTCACATTTTGACTTCAAGAATGTCTCCCGAGGGATCCCTTGAGAAAGACAACATGTGTTTAATCATCACGATCAACAAAAATGCTATTTCAAAGCTACAGTTTCTCCCTGGGGGAAAACGACAAGGTCTTTGGAAAGACAATGTATGACCTGTCTTGTCAGCTTCACTGGGAGCTAACCTCTTTCCTCCACTCAGGCAGGAACCAGAAGTAGGTTGTGGGCTTATTGCTGATGAGTCTCCACAGGACACCAGCTCTAATAGATTTTAAACAGACTTGTTCCCAGGTCTAAATAATAAACTTAGCACCTGGGAAATGTGTATGAAAACCGTTTCTATTTACCTGCTGTGTGCCACTTACACTATTTTACGTCATGTTCTTTATCTCTTGCTGCTTCTGTGCTATCACTCAGTTGTCAAGTGGCTTTTATGCAAGTTTTTGGAATCTGTCAGAAAACATAAAATGCCAGTCAGGAGCATTTCCATCAGCTGCATGAATCATCTAATGTCAAGCAAAAAGGATAATGGATAATTTTTTTTAGCTCAGGGATTTTTGGCCACTAGAGAGCAGAGGAGCTCAGACTGGGGGCTCTTAATGTTTTCAAATCAAGGTCCCTCTACAAGCAAGTTCAGTATTCACTCCCCTGTTAGTGCTGGTGTTTCACTTTATTCACCAGCCTGTTGCCATATGGACTGGCTCACCAAAATAGTCAGCTAAAACCTTTTAGTGATTTTAATAGTTTTAGTAATTTTGACAGCCTTTTAGTGAGCTAAGACGCTGATCACATTACAAAACGTTGGCCAAATGCTTTTTCAGAAATATTAAATCAATTACAAGCTTTAATTGGTTGAGGGCATTTTGTAAATACCAGTTTTGCCTCAAGTGATACATATTTCTACAATTACACTAATGTCCCTTTTTGCCCAGTGCATGTGCTTGTCTGTATTTGTGTCCAAAGAGATCAAATTTAGACTCAGTGAGATTTCCAGTGGCAGCCATTATTAGCTTGATAATCCAAACCCACAGCTGTTTCACAGCCACTCGTGCTTTGATGGCGTCATATTCTAAAAATGTGTGGATATGGTAACAGTTTTCTGCCAGATCTATTTACTGCCAAAGCAGTTCAGCTCTTCCAGAATAAACAGTCAGACCCAGAGTCAAAAGCACACTACTCTGTATCCTTAGTGAAATTACTGTTGGTTTTTTCTTTTACATTTTCACAATATATTGTCAATTACAGGTTTCTTTATGATATAAGATATTCATATACAGTCTGCTTAGTGTTGTGTTAGTTTGACTAATTGTGTCTTCTGCCTGTGTTCCCAGTTCTCCCATGGTTTTCTCTCTGTTTCTTTTCCCTATCACGCTGTCCATCTATTCCTCATCTACTATGAATATCACATCATCCGTCCCTGAGGGGCCCTTCCAAGAAATTGCACATTATCACCCTTCGCTTTGACAGGGACGTGTTGGTGCATTTATCACAACTATCAGGATGTGTGAACAACATATGATCACATCTACTGTCCCCTGGGGGGCTGTAGCTCATCCAGCACACACACACACACATACATTATATATACATGCATACACATCACACACAGACTGCCAAACATGCAAATGTCAACTCTGACACTCATCTCACACACATACACAAAGAAAGCTGTGTACATCTCCTACAGATATTGCAAATTTCTCTCATGGATTTCCTTTCCTGCTGGTTTAGCATGATTCCCTTGGGCACAGTAGAGCCCCATCCTGTTTAATTGAGTGTATCTCATCATCTGCAGTGGGCCTTCCCCCCTCTAATCAGTTTTAAGAGCTCCTTTGCTTTCTACCAACCTTTACGCTTCAAGGGAGTCTAGCACTACACATGTGAAAGTATTTGTGTGAGTGTTTTAAAGAGAACGGGTGGGCTAAGTGAGGAGGATTAAAGCACCAGTGTGAATCATCCTGTTGACATGGAGTCAAAGTGAGAGAGACAAATGTGTGGCACACGCTGACACACAGTGAGTGACTGAACTCATACACTGTGTGATGTGACAGTCAAAGGAAGGGTTTTTGCACTTTTCACCCAAAATAAACCATTAAGAAGGAGTAAATGGACAGGTTACAGGATAGCTTCACAATTTTTCAAGCCTATCATAAAATGAAAGTCAACACTGAAATCTAAGATTACTTCTTAATGCATTTTCAGTGTAAGTGATGGGGAACAAATAAGTATCAAATAAACCTTGGAAAAGGGTGGCTTGTTCCCTTCAGGTTGGTGGAGAGTTCCTGCCTCAAGTGGAGGAGTTCAAGTATCTTGGGGTCTTGTTCACGAGTGAGGGAAGGATGGAACGGGAGATTGACAGGCGGATCGGTGCAGCTTCTGCAGTAATGCAGTCGATGTACCGGTCCGTCGTGGTGAAGAAGGAGCTGAGCTGTAAGGCGAAGCTCTCGATTTACTGGTCAATCTACGTTCCGACTCTCACCTATGGTCATGA